>NW_007859673.1:0-627 GCF_000696425.1 Galeopterus variegatus
AAACAGTAAATAAATGAAAATAAATAAATAATGCAGGTTTCACACTCTATCACGACAGACCGTGTCAGCGGTCCTCTTACATCTTTAGACATTGTTCAGACCTCTGCCCTAAGTGCTGTATGCAACAAAATGAATCAAGGAAAGAGCAATGGCTTTCTGGAAATCTTCCATCTGTGGTCTTACAGTAAGAACATCGGAATGGGAAAAAAAAAAAAAAAAAAAAAAAACAGATTTAGTACTACAGATGAAACTAATGACCACCTAATTCTAAAATGCCTTCACAAGAAACAACAAAACTGTGGAAATGAACTTCTCAAGCCCGTGGACCTCTAAAGAAAATCCCTCCCCCCCACCGCCATCAAAAGTAAATGCCACCACCAGCCTTTGGATTATCTCCAGTTCCTTTTAACCCAGGGCCAGCTTCTAAGAATATTTCACATGTCTAGACTAACCTGTCACACCAATTTAGAACTAAGGAATATCCACAGAATGCAAATGTTGCTTAACCTTAACCTAAGCAACACAGCCAGGTACGTAAAGCATCAAGAAGAGTCTGTAGCTTCCAGTACCCTTGTATTCATTTCCCTGGATTACTCACTCACGGGCTCCCTTGTTTTCCTTCCAAGA
>NW_007859674.1:0-627 GCF_000696425.1 Galeopterus variegatus
TATGTGGGATCCGAACCCTCGGGCAGGAGCGCTGCCGCGCTTCCCAAGTGGCGCACTATCCGGTGCGCCACCGGGCCGGCCCTTTTCTCAGAATTTTGAAGGCATTTCTTGATTTTTGTAACCTTCAGGAGCACTGTGACATTCAATGATATTTTGAAACTTGATCCTTTTGTGATGTGCCTTTATGTATTATAATTTTATTCATTGTGCTGAGGATTTTTTTAGGTCCATTTAATCTGGAAATTCATGCTTTCATTTTTGGATTTTTTTTTTTTTGATTACTAATTCTTTAATGATTTCCTTCTGTCCATTTTTTTATATCTATTTCTTCTGTACTTCTTGAACTCATTCTCTAATTCTTCTGTTTATTTCTTTTCTTTTTTCTATGATTTCTTTCTGGCAGATTTCCTTGACTTTATCTTCTAATTCTCTTATTGAGTTTATGTATTTCTGAAAACAATATTTCTTGAAATATTGATTGTTTTAATGGAACTCTGTTCTTTTTTCCACCTTTCCTTTTATTTTGTTAAATCTCTGAGGATAATGATGATTTTATATTTGTGGGTTTTTTTTCTTTCTCTGTATCATCTATGAATTCTTTAATTTGATTCATTTCTGTTTTTTTGC
>NW_007859675.1:0-627 GCF_000696425.1 Galeopterus variegatus
CAGTGTAAACTGAGAGATAAAAGGTCTAAAAATCAAAATGAAATACTACAGATAAAAAAAAACACTGTAACAGAAATAAAGAATGCCTTTGATGGGCTAATTAGTAGACTGGATACGCTGAGAAAAGAATTTCTGAGATTAAATATGTATCAATAGAAACCTACAAAACTAAAAAGCAAAGAGAACAAAAACAAACCAAAAAATGAATATCCCAGAACAGTGAGACAACTACAAAAGATTTAACATATGCATAATGAAAATACCAAAATGAAAAGAAAGAAAATAACAGAAGAAATATTTTAAACCATAATGACTAAACATTTTCTTATATTATTATTATTATAAGACATCAAGCCATAGATTCAGGAAACTCAGAAAACATCAAGCAGAATAAATGCACTCAAAATACACCTAAACATATCATTTTCAAACTACAGGAAACCAAAGATAAAGAATTGTGGGGAAAAAAAGCCAAAGGAAGAAAAAAAAAACACCTTATCTTTAGAAGAGCAAAGATGAGAATTGCATCTGACTTCTCCTCAGAAATCATGTAAGCAAGAAGAGAGTGAAGTGAAATATTTGAAGTGTTGAGAAAAAAAATTCCCACTAACCTAATGTTCTGTACTC
>NW_007859676.1:0-627 GCF_000696425.1 Galeopterus variegatus
AAAAAAAAAAGTAAGTGGCTGTGTTCCAATAAAACTTTGTTTACAAAAACAGGTGGCTAGAGGTCATAATTTGCCAACCTCTGAAATAGGGTAAAAGGAATCAGGAGTTCTGATTTTAAACAGAGTGATCAAGGAGAGTCTCAATGAGAAGATAATATTCAACCAAAAACTAGGAGAAGGTGAACAAGTCAGACTTGTAATTGTAGAGAGGAAAAGCATTCCAGGTAGAGGGAGCAGCCAGTGCAAAAGTCCTGTGGCAGCAGCATGTCTGGTGTGTTTTGAAGCTCTGAGAAGGAGCTCTGTCTGGCCGAGGCAGACAGTCAGTCACCGTGTTTGTAACCACTCTTGACTGGTGAATCCCATCCTTTTCCTCTTTCTTCCTTCCCCTGGCCCCTCCTGTTAAATGAAATATATGTTACTACAATGAGTGAGGACTCAGAAATAGCATTTTTCCTGACCTGGGAAAGGTAAGAGGCATTGATATGTTTTGTTTTGTCCCCACTAAGGCCTTGGTTCAACTCAGTACCATGAACAGAAATGACAGACGAAGGCAAGAATACCTAACCACCGAAGTTTCCTCTGGCAACCTTTTATCAACACATTCTAATCCCCAGAAAAGCTGGTAGA
>NW_007859677.1:0-627 GCF_000696425.1 Galeopterus variegatus
GTCAACAAGCTAAGAAAGGAGTTACAGTGTTAGCTGGGGTGGTTGACCCAGACCACCATGGGTAATTGAGCTACTGCTCCACAATGGAGGTAAGGAAGATTATGTCTGGAATATAGGAGATCCATTAGGGTGTCTCTTAGTACTTCCATGTCCTATGATTAAGACCAATGGGAAATTATAACAACCCAGTGCAGGCAAGACTACAAATGGTCCAGACTCTTCAGGAATGTTTAGGTCACCCTGCCAGGTAAAGAACCATGACCAGCTGAGGTGCTTGCTGAAGGCAAAGGGAATACAGAATGGGCAGTGAGAAGGTAGTTATAAATACCGGCTTCAACCACGTGACCAGTTACAGAACCGAGGACTGTAATCGTCGTAATTATTTCCTCCCTATTTTGTTAGGAATACATCGGTGTGTATATACGAAGGTACTTCAAAAAGTTCACGAAGGGCCAGCCCCGTGGCTCACTTGGGAGAGTGCGGCGCTGGTAGCGCCAAGGCCGCGGGTTCGGATCCTATACAGGGGTGGCCAGTGCGCTCACTGGTTGAGCGTGGTGCGGACAACACCAAGCCAAGGGTTACGATCCCCTTACCGGTCACACACAAAAAAAAAAAAAAAAAAAAAAA
>NW_007859678.1:0-627 GCF_000696425.1 Galeopterus variegatus
TGACTTTAGCCCAGTGAAACAGATTTCAGATTTCTGGCCTTCAAAACAGTAAGAGAATAAATGTGTATTGTTTTAAGCCACAAAAATAATTTAAAAAATTAAAATAAATAAAGTTACTAATCCACGGTCAATAGACATACGCTCATACCATTTTCTTTGTGATCTTAGGAATATATTTATTTGAAATCTGATTGAGTTTATGGACTGCATCTATGACTAGAAAAGAGAAGGAAATAAAATGAATTCACAAATAAATACTTCATTTAAAAATTGTTATGGAAAAACTACCATGGACCAGGCATTGTGCTAGGTATTGCAGACATGAAGGATAAGATACAGTCCTTTAACCCCGAGTAGTTCATATAATAGAGTAAGATCACTGCTTTAATGAGGAGTCTGTGCAATGCCATTGATATTAACAAAAAAAGATAACTTTACTCTGTAGGAGTCGCAAATCATTGATTGTGGCTTCATAACAACATTACTCTAAAAAGTAAGAAAACAGAAATGCAAACACAGGATAAACACATAAATAAACAGCTCCCTCTGGAGAAGGTGAGACAACCTTAGGACTGCAGGCCATGCCCTCTGGGGAACTAGGTTTGTTCCCAAGAATCACAGTCCTCG
>NW_007859679.1:0-627 GCF_000696425.1 Galeopterus variegatus
CACATTAGCAACTGGGACAACTATGCAGGCAGACTATAGCACACTTGAATGCACTGACACAGGAGAGTTACCAGTGGAGCCTGCAAAAAGAAGAGGAAGTCTTTCTCATGAAAGCCCACTCCAGAGTAGTAGAAAAAGCAACTGCTCTACCAGATGGCCAGACATCAATGTAGAGATACTAAAAACATGAATAAATTAGAAAATATGACACCACCAAAGGAGTACAGTATTTCTCAAGTACCAGACCCCATAGAGCAGGAAAGCCTTAAAATGAGTGAAAAGGAATTCCAGCAACAATCTTAAGAAAACCCAAACAAATAAGAGAAGACTCAATTAGAAAACACACTGAAACTGGAAAATATATCCAGGATATGTGGATATGAAGGAGAAATTTACAAAGAATGTAGAACTGAAACCGAAGGATTCATTCAATGAAATTTTTTAAAAAAGAAAATCACAACTGAGAGCTGAGAGCTTAACCAGCAGGTTACAGCAATTAGAAGGCAGAATTTCAGATCCCAAAGATGGTCTTTTTGAAATAAACCAGCTGGGGAAAAAAAAAATTTTAATGAAGGAAATGTAAGGGAGCTAGTACACCAACTTAACTGCACAAACATCTGAATCATG
>NW_007859680.1:0-627 GCF_000696425.1 Galeopterus variegatus
GGTCTGATTAGTTTTCTTTGATCGATTATTCAGGTCTGATTAGATTTTCCTAGATAGATTACGTTGGTCTGATTATATTTACTAGGTCGATATTTTGGTTCTGATTACTTTTCCTAGATTGATTAGTTGGGTCTGATTATTTTTCCTAGATCGATTAGTTGGGTCTGATTATTTTTCCTAGATCGATTAGTTGGGTCTGATTATTTTTCCAAGATTGATTATTTGGGTCTGATTAGTTTTCCTCTATCGATTAGTTGGGTCTGATTTTTTTCCTAGATCGATTGGTTGGGTCTGATTAGTTTTCGTACATCGATTAGTTGGGTCTGATTAGTTTTCCTCTATCAATTAGTTGGGTCTGATTAGTTTTCCTCTATCAATTAGTTGGGTCTGATTATTTTTCCTAGATCGATAAGTTGGGTCCGATTAGTTTTCCTACATTGATTAGTTGGGTCTGATTAGTTTTCCAAGATCGATTAGTTGTGTCTATTTATTTTTCCTGGATCGATTAGCTTGGTTTTATGAGTTTACTTTGAAAGATTAGCTGGGTCTCATGAGTTTACTTAGACCAATTAGCTCTGTCGGATGAGTTTACTTAGATCTTTTAGCTTGGTCTGATGAGTTTACTTA
>NW_007859681.1:0-627 GCF_000696425.1 Galeopterus variegatus
ACACATAAAACATCCCATTCATACTTTTAGGGCATGATGGAGTTTGGATGTGTTGTCCCCTCCAAAACTCGTGGAAATTTGATCCCCAATGTGGGAGTGTTGGAAACTGAGTCACGAGGGCGGATCCCTCATGAATGGATTAATGCTCTCCCTGGGGGAGGGGGGATTAATGACTGAGTTCTCGCTCTATTAGTTCCTGCGAGAGCTTGTTTTTTTGTTTTTTTTTTTTCCTTTTTGTCTTTTTTCGTGACTGGCAACAGGATGACAACCCTCAGTGTCGCTCCCGCACCGCGCTCAACCAGTGAGCGTACCGGTCTCTATATGGGATCCGAACCCTCGGTGGGAGTTTTGCCGAGCTCCCAAGCGCTGCACTCTACCAAGTGCGCCACCGGCCGGCCCATCTGCAAGAGCTTGTTGCTTAAAAAGACCCTGGCACCTTCTCTCTCTCTTGCTTCCTGTCGCCATGTGATCTGCTTGTCCCCGCCGGTGCCCGCCACTTTCTGCCATGAGAAGAAGCAGCCTGAGGCCCATGCCAGATGCAGCTATACCAGAATCATAAGCCAAATAAATGTCTCTTCTTTATAAGTTACCCAGTCTCAGGTATTTCTGTTATAGCAACACAAAACG
>NW_007859682.1:0-627 GCF_000696425.1 Galeopterus variegatus
CATTCCAGATCCAGAGTCCTCTGTAGGATTGGCTGAGGTCTTCATTGTAACTGCTTCATGCGTCTATTTTCTCTGCCAAACCCTGCTTCCTTCACTTTCCCAATGGTATTGCTCCTGAGAGCACTCCCCAGTAAATTTTCTGCTTGCAAACCTGCATTTTGGCCTGCTGTCTTGGGAAACTGACCTGCAGCAATCGTACATATGATGCTCTCTCAGTGCACTTATCATGTTCCACAACAAAAACATTTATAGATGAAAACTCTTAACTCATAACTTCCAGATGTAAATACTTTTCTGTTTTTTAATCTATTATATATTAAAAATACTGATAACTGGGCCGGCCCGGTGGCGCACTGTGCTAGTGCGCTGCTTGGGAAGCGCGGCGGCGCTCCCACCGAGGACTGAGTCATTTCTCTCCTTTCCCTTGATCTTACCCTTGACTTCTCAAAAGTAGCCCTTTCAAAACTTTTATCCGTTGCCGGACATGGAAAAAGACAAAAAAAAAAAAAAAACTGATAACTGAGTAGCAATGACTGCTGATACACATATCCTAGGAAAGAACACAGGAAATGGAAACTTACAACAAAGGTTAAAAGGAGATAATATGCAACTCAATGTTTTTAGAAA
>NW_007859683.1:0-627 GCF_000696425.1 Galeopterus variegatus
TCAAAACCATGAGATAAAGGAACTTTACTCCGTAGACAATTTCACTTTCTTTTCTCACTGCATCATACTCTATTCTCATGACATCAGTTCGATTAATCCATTCAATCCCACAGACGAGAATTTTTTAATGCATCACTTACAAATTATCTAACGATGAACATTCTCTATACACACACACAAAACAAACCACCTCTCCTTTACAGCTCAATTGGATGCATTTAAATAAACTCTAGATTTAATACTTCTTCCAATTGACTATTTTTACCATCAAGGCCAGATATTGCTTTCTTACACACCATACTCCCTGCTGAAGGGGTTGACCAAGTAGCATCTCATTTTTTTAGGTTGTCTTATTATCCTAACCACAAATGATTGCTCCAAGGGTGAGACATGTCATCCAAGAAGGGCCAAATACCAAAGACATTATTTTTTCTGTAAATTTGGTTTGGATACAGAAACTGAGTCCATTAAGTAAAAATGAGGACTTGAGATATAATATTAGAGAGTTTCAGTGTGTGTTGGTTCATATTAGTTTATACGCAATCCAAAGTAACAGCTTTCAAGAAATAGAACAAGGGACATATTGGGAAATTAATCACATAATCATAAGAAAAATACATACAGAGA
>NW_007859684.1:0-627 GCF_000696425.1 Galeopterus variegatus
TTACTTACTACCAAGCTCAGTGATAGCAGTGGGGATGATGGAACGGACTTCCCAGTAAAGGCCAGCTGGTAGCACTTAACTGTCAAACTCCAAGTGGATGCAATTATCTTAATAAGTAGCAGGGTCTGAGAAGCAGCCAAGAGGCCTGACTTACACAGATGGAGATAGTTAATCAAAAAGAGTGTCACTAGGGGCAAAATAGATGGAAATCCAACAAGGGTATTCTGTTTAGCTTGAAGCATCATAAGAAATCAAGGATGGATGATTAGGCAACCAACAGCAAATGCCCCAGTTAAAAGTCACAATCCAGTACCAAGTTGCTGGACTTAAGGGGGTTTCCAGACTCAGAACACACAGACTGAAGAGGAGGTTAAGTTTCCAGGAGGAGGGAAATTGCAATATGGTAGAAAATGCATTCAGTAACAATTTTCCCACTCCTTTCCCAAAAATCATTTACTTCGGTAACTTAGAGTGAACCACCATCCTGGTTTGCCCAGAACTGAGGAGCTTCTTGGAATGTGGAACTTTTGTTTTAAAATTGGGAAAGTACTGAGCAAACAGATGAATTGGTATCTCTAGTCCTGTGAAATGGGAAAGGGGGAATAGCCAATTATTTTGAGGGCTGTT
>NW_007859685.1:0-627 GCF_000696425.1 Galeopterus variegatus
AGGGTTGCGATCCGTTGCCGGACACGGAAAAAGACAAAAAGGAAAAAAAAAAGAAAAAAGAGAAAAATCTGTTCTTTCAAGTCAGTGGGAAAAGGCCAGATGATTTAATCCATGGTTCTGGAATTGGATTAAACTTATTAAGATTCTCTCCTTGGATCTATGGAAGTTGGATGCTTCCTCTGCTGAAAAACATGGCCTTAAAAAGAAAGTAAATACCTGATCAAAATCATCTCCAGCAGTGCCAAAAGGAGGACAGGGGTTGTGGCATAGACTTTGAGCTGGCAATCAAAGGTGTCTGATATAGGAAACTTTGTAGTCAGACCACACTGATTCCATCACTAAACTGTGTGACTTCAAGCAAGCCCTAGAAAATTAACCATTTCAGGTGGACTTTCAAAATTACTGATATCAATTTGATTACTATATTCTTTTATACGTTGTCTTGATGAAGTTTTTCTCATCCTTTATGTTTTTTCTTTGTACTTCCTTGACTTTTTTTTCTCCAGACATTCAAAGTTATACCTTTCTTACAGGTCTTTGCAAAGAACCAGCAACTTGCTTTATTGATCAAATCTAAAGCCTTAATATGTAATTTATTAATTTCTTCTTTTATTAAGATTATTTCTT
>NW_007859686.1:0-627 GCF_000696425.1 Galeopterus variegatus
TATATTAAGACATACTATCAGATTAGAAGAGTTTCAAGGTATTGCAAAAAATATGATCCTATTCATTTAGAAAATAGAATATATAGATAAAAGTGTGTACACATTTAACTTCATAAAAACAGAACTACGAGTTCATATACCACACTTTTACCAATTTTACATCTGGACAGAAGAGAACTTCCTAAATTCTTTCTTACTCTTTTTATTATAGACACTTATGTATTGTTTTGATCATTCACAATAAGATATATTACTTTCCTAATAAATTTTCATATTAAGAAAAGATGACAATAAGGTTGGGGGTTCAGACCTACTGAACTGATTTTCCCAGGGGCCTCGAATGTATGTTCTTCAAAATCTTCCTTCATGATTCTAACAACAGGCTGGGTGTGAAGTCACTGAGTAAGAAGACTGTTTCAGCATTTCTGGTGAGAAATGATGGTTGTCCAATCAATGCTGTGTCAGTAAGAGTGAAAATAAATGGGTAGATTCAACAGATCCTTATTTATTTTAGAGAAATAGAAAGAAGTGTTCATTAATTATGTGATTAACTTAATATCTGGTATCAATAATAAATAGTATGAGTGAGCATAATAACGGGCCCTCAAACGGCCTAAAAGAAATAAA
>NW_007859687.1:0-627 GCF_000696425.1 Galeopterus variegatus
TTTGCATAATATGAGTTATATAGGGACAGATATAAAGTGTGTACATGATATAAGAGGGAGAGAGAGACAAAGAGATTGAGAGAAATGAAAACCATCTGGAAGAATTATACACCGTGGTGTTCACATTTCACACTGTATGTTTCTGGGGTAAGTGAAAGAATTATGTTTTATTATGCTGCTTTTTATTTTTGCTTGTCCCCATTTTCTAATTTTCCCATAATGGACATGCACTACTTTTTAAAATTAGATAAACACACAAACATCGATATACTCGGTATTCGTAAAGCAATAATTATGAAACATCATGTCCCTGAGGGCTCAGGAAAAAGTTACCCAATTACCAACTGGCCATTGCAGCTACTCTGCCCAGATTATCTGTCACCTACTAGTAAACATGTGAACTGCTAACATTGGAGTCCAAGAAGGAGTAGCTGTTGCTTAGGATCCTTCTGTGTTGGTGAAAGCTGAGGTGGCATATTATTCAACTTTCTAGATCAGAGAACTAACACTAATAATATATAGGCAGTAGGTTCAATTTAGTCCCAATGATATGTTTCAATTTAAAAAAAAAAAAAAAAACACTAAACAGGGATGATGTCTCTTATGAATACCAAATAAAAAGAATCA
>NW_007859688.1:0-627 GCF_000696425.1 Galeopterus variegatus
TAATGATATATCATACCAAAACCTGTGGGATACTGCAAAAGCAGTACTAAGGGGGAAATTTTTGCATTAAATGCTCACCTCAGAAGAACGGAAAGATAGCAAGTGAACAAACTAACACCTCACCTTAAAGAACTAGAAAAGCAAGAACAATCCAAACCTCAAGTTAGCAGACAGAAAGAAATCATTAAGATCAGAGCAGAACTTAATGAAATTGAAACCCAAAAAACAGTACAAAAGATCAAGGAACCAAAGGTTGGCTTTTTGAAAAGATAAATAAAATTGACAAACCATTAGCATGGCTAACAAAAAGAAGAAGAGAGAAGATTCAAATAACAAAATTAAGAAACAAAAAAGATGATATTTCAACTGATTCATCTGAAATACAAGGAAACATTCGAGACTACTATAAAAAACTATATGCCAACAAGTTTGAAAATCTGGAGGAAGTGGATAAATTTCTGGACACATACAAGTTCCCAAAACTGAGCCATGAAGATGTAGAAAATCTGAACAGACCAACTACAATAAAGGACATTGAAGCTGTTATCAGAAAGCTCCCAATGAATAAAAGCCCGGGACCAGATGGATTCACAGCAGAATTTTACCAAACATTCAAAGAGGAATTGA
>NW_007859689.1:0-627 GCF_000696425.1 Galeopterus variegatus
ATGAGTAACAGCAGTGTGTTCAGGACCCATTAGGTTGGCTCCTGATGCTGTCACCACCCACCGAGGCCCTTGCTTTTGGCCCTACCCTTGACCGGACCTTGCTCACTCGCTGGGGGTGTTCGGAGTAGATGAGTCTGGGGAGAAGGACACGGTCGCAGCGTTGCAGCAAGACTAGCTCTCTGCCTGTGCTGCTCCTCTCAGCCTCTGGGTGGCAGCAGAGGCCCAGGCTTGGGACGCGTAGCTCCTGCAGCCTCTGCCATCAGAGCGGTGGGCGTGTTCTCTGCTACCAGCACCCAGCTCCTGCTGGGTGGGGTGGACGCCAAAAGTTTGGGGTGTTCCAGCCTGTACTCTTGCTTCCGAATTTTTCCCTCACCCTCACCTCAACCTTCTCCTAGTGTCCTTTCCTCCTCTACAAACCTTTTTCCTGGAAGACGAGAGCAGGGAGATGGAGGTGGGGTGGGGGCCCAGAACTTGTCTGACTTTTATGGAGGAGCTTGGGCTTTACCCTAAGGGCCATGGAAAGTTCACTGAAAGGCTTGAAGCAGAGAAGCGACACGATCAGATCTGTTTAGAAAGATCCCTCTGGCTACAGGAGGAAGGATGACTGAAGCAGAACTTCCAGACAGG
>NW_007859690.1:0-627 GCF_000696425.1 Galeopterus variegatus
AAGCAGAAGCTACTAGAACCCAGAACACACCAGCCAGTGGAGGAAGAAGGCAGCTGGGTGGTCGAGAGGTGCAGGGCCGCCCTGAGAGACAGCAGTGAGGAGCCCCCGAGAGACTCCCTTCCTGCATCCAGTCTCAGGTCGGGTTCCCGTGTGTCCTTCTGAGGACACACACACGCACACACATCCCTCCCCTTGTTTCTGGAGCCTGGGATGAGCTACCACTTGCCTGATAAGAACCGTGAGGCAGGGATGGGAGGAGGAAGGCATGTGTGCTCTCGGGGGATGCTGCTGTGAGTTTTGAGGACTGAATAGAAAATATGGAGCTCTGCAGCCTGAAGCCAGCCCTGGCCTCGCCTCAGAGACCTTGCCAGCTGCGCCAGTGGGTGAGGGACAACAACTTTGTTCACCCAGATGCAGGGCAGTGTGGGGTACCACCTTCTTCTTGGGGTGATAAAGTACAAAGTCGACTGTGGCCATGGTTGCCTACCTCTGTGAATGCACTAAAAACACACTGAATTGCACACATTAAATGATGAGCAGTGTGCAGTGTGAGCTGTGTTTCAATCAAGCTGCATGCGTACATGCACATGTACACACATGCACACACATGCACGCAGCAGATCACAA
>NW_007859691.1:0-627 GCF_000696425.1 Galeopterus variegatus
CTTTGGACTGGCTGACAGCTCTGTAACAGAACAAAATTCTGAAAATAAGAGAGGATTTTTTAGGTTAGTTGTTTTCTCTGTGTGTGCTTTTTGTTTTATTTTGGTTTGGTTTTTTTTGTTGTTGTTTTTTTTGTTTTGTTTTTAGATTTGGCTTATGTGTTTTTGTTTGTTTTTGCTTGGCTGGGAATTTTCTCTTTAATTAAAATATCAGTGGCATAGCTTATACAATCACAGTTTAAATCAAAAAGGTCCTCCCCATGGACTAAAAATCTAAGATGACCAAATACCTATAGTTTTCAAAATCTATTTACCAAGTCAGACAATCTCTTGTCTCATATATGCAGATTCTTCCCCTTCATCATGTCTCCATGATTTTCTCACATTTGCTTGCTTGTCCTTTCTTAAATGAAAGTGAAAATGAATAAATTAATCAGAACTTAAATCCGGCAGGATTTTGTAACTGGAAACACTGTGACAGGATGAGGGGATGGAGAGAAAGGAGAGGGAGGGAGAGGAACAGAAAATGAGCACTAAGGCTTTTTGCAGGGGGAATAGACCTTGGGAAGGGGGGTGATAGATATGCTCTTGATGGCCTCGCTAAAGGGGAGATTTGGCTGCTAAATTTGA
>NW_007859692.1:0-627 GCF_000696425.1 Galeopterus variegatus
AGCAACACAATGCCACACATCTTGAGTGTTTCTAAGCCCCCTTGGAAATGGCTTCATATGGAAAACTGGCCTTGCCCTTGGCACACTTCTGGTACAAGTTCACCTGATGAAGTTGAACTGTCCTTTAAGGTATGCAGGCCAATGCAGCAGTTTTGGAAGCTCTGCCACAGGATGATGGGATTGGGACATCTGGGATCAGGGCTAAGCAGGAAGAACTTATGATCCCTGAATAGGCTGTAGCCACGACCCAGTCAGTACCAGATGAACTATCCCCACTTCAGAGGCCTGGGATAGGTAGACAAGGCCTGGCTTCCACTGCTGGGTTTTTCCTGATTCCTGCCCAGGAGCCCTAGCACAGCAGCACTCCTCTCAGTTCTGCCTGGCGGTCTACACCAGCACTTCTCAGGCTTGCCAGAGCTTTCTACTCCGGGAATTCTGTTGCTCCCACCTGTGACAAGTGGTACTAGTCATGGGCTAACTTCAACGCTGACCAGTGGGAATTAATGTTTGGCCTGTGGTTCTGCCCAGGCCATTCTTATGGCAACTAAAATGTGATCATGTTTGCATGGAGGTGGGAACTGGAGAGCAGGGGAAACAGTTGAGTTTTGGATGTTTTCCCTCTTTCCT
>NW_007859693.1:0-627 GCF_000696425.1 Galeopterus variegatus
ACGTCTACCAACTCTCCAGCCCAAGTCACTTAGCTACCACTGTGTTTCATAAGAGCTCCTCTGACATGCCAGGATCTTTCGACTTTCTAAGCTGATATTTGCTTCAATATAGTCGCTCCCTCACCAGAAAGCTTTTTCTCTTCCCTTCCTCCCTTCTCCTTTACTAACCCTGTGGGACTTTTGATCTTCTTCTTTGGACTCTTACATAAGTCCCTGCCTCAGTTCTCATTTTGGTTTTGAATTATACAGGGCATTCCACTTAACCGTTACAAGCATATCCATCCTGCCTTTTCAATTAGACTAATGCTCAGGTCAGTAAAGACTGCAAACATATCTACCATAGTGCCATATGCTTAGCAATTATTACCTGAAAGAATAAATTTCATACAGGCCATTTCAAATCATGCTATAAAGGAAATAACTGTCCATCAGAATAATTTTAGGCTGTAATCAATCTATTAACCATAATCCTTACCCACAACCTATTTGTTATTTAAATTAATTCATTAATTATTTTAATTGACGGAAATGATATATACTTATTGTGTACAATATAATGTTTTGAAATATGTATGTATTGTGGAAAGGCTAAGTCGAGCTAATTAACATGTGCATTATCTCACATAC
>NW_007859694.1:0-627 GCF_000696425.1 Galeopterus variegatus
TGACCATGACTTAGCTTCTCCCGACAACACACAGTTGCTTCCCAGGCCTGTGGTTTCAGGCAGTGCAATGTGGCCTCTTCGCCCTTCCCTGCTCACCTGGGGCATCTGCCTGACGTGCTCAGGAGGGTATAGCAGGGCCAAGGTGTGGGCTCCGGGCGCGTATTTTGGAGATTCCCAAGTTGCCACCCGATGGGGTGTCCCCCTCACATTCCTACCACATGGCCACACGCGGGAGCTGACACTGGGCCACCTTCCCCATGGACATGCAGAGACCAGCCTCAAGGACCTGCAAGCTGTGGCTGCCACTGTCCCATTTTACAGAGGAGAAGACTGAGGCCCGGGGAGGGGTGTGGCTGTCCCCGGGAGCAGAGCTGGGTGTGAAGCTTCATGTGGCCTGACACGGTGCCAGTTCACGTGAGCGTTCATCGGCGCGTTGCGCCTCCTGCTAGGGAACATCATCTTCGCTGTTATAACCCTTTCCAAAAAGTGACCTCCCCCAAGCACCAGACTCCGCCCCATCCCCAGGGACTGCTGATGCTGGGGCAAGTGTGTGGGCTCTCCCTTCTGCTGGGCCCTTACCTCCCGCTGTAGCTGGCCGTCACACCCGCCATGGGCACACTGGGGCAG
>NW_007859695.1:0-627 GCF_000696425.1 Galeopterus variegatus
TACAGTTGGACAAAATCATCTAACTCAAAGCCTATTTTATAGTAAATTGTTGACAATCTCATGTAACTTATTGAATAATGTACTGAAAATGAAAAACAGATGATCATATGGGTACTTGAAGTATGGTTTCTACTGAATGTGTAGCACTTTTGCACAATTGCAAAGTTGAAAAAATGTACTGCAAATCATAAGTTGGAAACCATCTGTGTTTTAAAAATATAATAGTTATTGTTTTATTATTTGTCTAAATAAAAATTCAACCATTACTTAATACAATTTAAATTTCTAAGACAAAGATTCCACACATATTCTAACCATGTATTAACTTAGTTATACTTTCTGGTCTCTCACATATCACCTTGTTGACATCTTTGCTTGTCACTGTCTCCTAAATATTTACCGGATCCTAACTGCCCCTATCCATTTGATTCGGATAGAGTTTCCTCAAATTTAAATAATACACATGCTCTTTAAAGTTAAGAGTCTCTTGAGGACCTCCAGTTATGTCAATTTTGCATTGCTACTTAAGTAAGATCTATAAGCAATATACTTATCAAGGATTGTATAATTATGTAATCAAAACAAATTTACAACTTAAATTTAAAATCATAAAAATTAAAATTCACT
>NW_007859696.1:0-627 GCF_000696425.1 Galeopterus variegatus
AACAGTGACTGAATAGGAGAAGGTTTAAGTTGTGTTGTCAGTTTTTTTATTATATTTTTTACTGAAATGATCTATTTTGCTTTGAACTCTGAGGGAAGAGGACGTTTTCACAGAACTACTGAAACACACACACTATTGTAGACACAAACCCTTTCACATATATTATTGACGCTTCCTCAGCAACAGTACATCAATTGTTTCTTTAGCCTAAGAAAAAACCTTGAGGAAGATCTGAAATAGTGCAGCAAGAGCTCAAAAGCAAAGCAAAGTAAATGAACACTGTGCAACTATTAAGAAAAGAAAAAGAAAAAGCAAAAAGTGAATTGGCCTGCATAGAACCAGATGTTGCAATATTTTGCAATATTTTCTTGGTGAATATCTCAAAATTTCTTTCAATATTGCTTGACATTAAGCATATATATTTTTTTTCCTTTTTGTCTTTTTTACTGACCGGTAACAGGATCGCAATCCTCGGTGTCGCACCCGTACCGGGGACTGGCAACGGGATTGCAACCCTTGGTGTTGCGCCCTGCACCATGCTCAGCCAGTGAGCAGGAACCGGTCTGCACATGGGACCCGAACCCTCGGCGGTAGCGCCGCCGCACTCCCAAGTGGCGCACTCTCCAG
>NW_007859697.1:0-627 GCF_000696425.1 Galeopterus variegatus
CAGAGGAATGGAAATCATCAAGTCAAAGGTATACCTGTTCTCCAGTGTTTGTTGCAGCACTATTTACAATAGTTAAGAGTTGGAACCATCCCAAATGTCCATCATCAGATGAGTGGATACGGAAATTGTGGTATATCTACACAATGGAATACTACTCTGCTATAAAAAAAGAATGAAATACTGCCATTTGCAACAACATGGATGGATCTAGAGATAATTATAATAAGTGAAACAAGTCCGGCACAGAAAGAGAAATATCACATGCTGTCACTTATTCGTGGGAGCTAAAAATAAATAAATAAACACAAATATACTGAAGGGGGAGAGAAGAAGACACAACAATCACAATTCCTTGAACTTGACACGACAAGTGAACAGATACGAGGTTGTTGGGACGGAGGTTTTGGTAATGGGCCACAATAATCAACCACGTTGTATATGGACAAAATAAAATTAAATTAAAAATAATAAATAAATAACCCCCCCCAAAAAAAATCACCACAATAATCAAGTAAGGCCTATATCATATAATTCTGCTATTTTTTTCAGAGAAAGAAACAAAATACGTTTAAATAATTTGTTCATAATGTCACAGGTGATAAATAGTAAATGACTTAAGGGAAGTCT
>NW_007859698.1:0-627 GCF_000696425.1 Galeopterus variegatus
CTGTTGAGATCCAATTCACATATAAAGCCAGCCCAAAGTACCACCTCCCTTCTGAAGCTTTTCTTGAGTATGTTTTCTGGGAAAGATCTCTACCTTTTAATGCTGATGACCATTGCTGTTTCTTTGGTTGTGCTCACTTACTGTAAGGTACTTTTAGTTTTCTTTCCCCCCATGTAAATATTTATCTCCGTGAATATATTAATTTACTGGTATGACCCATGGGGCCTCCTTTTGTTCCTATTTCTTTTTCCTTTCTTTCTTTTTTTTTTGTCTTTTGTCTTTTTCCGTGTCCGGCAACGGCTCGCAACCCTCAGTGTCGCCCTCGTACCGGACCGGGGACCGGCAACGGGATCGCAACCCTCGGCGCTGCTCCCGCACCTCGCTCAGCCAGTGAGCGGGAACCGGTCTGTATGTGGGATCCGAACCCCTGGGCGGGAGCGCCGCCGCGCCTCCCAAGCGGCGCACTATCCAGCGCACCACCGGGCTGGCCCCTTTCTTTCTTTTTTTTTAAGTCTCAGGACTAGATGAAGAGAATGTAGTGGAAATTGTTTAACTAATGTCTTTCGATTGAGTGATGATTTGATGATTTACAGTTGTTTCTAACCATGGTGATGAATTCACTCACAC
>NW_007859699.1:0-627 GCF_000696425.1 Galeopterus variegatus
CACTAAGACCATGATCAGGTGGGATCTACAGGTGCAGAATGACTTGCACCTGTCCTCAGTAAAGTTTGTTCTTAAAATTGTTACAATTATAAGCAGGTAAGACACAACCATTATCAGAGAGGATGAAATCCCATGAAAATCCACTGACATCAGAATTATGATTTAATTTTATGATATTTAAGCAAAGATAATAAGGGGAGACTGCAGAAGTAGAAAGGAAAGATGACCTTGTAGCTTCAAAAAGTTGAAGTAAACATCATTACGGTGACTTTAAATCAAAAGCAAGGAAAGTTGGTAAGAAAATCAGAGTTAATTGAGCTAAAATATATGAAAGTGAATTTGGTTGAATATAAAAACAAAAATCTATTTGTCTGTGTTTTATTAATAATCTTTGTTTGGAGCCAAAAACAATGCAATCATATTTATGAGAAATATTACCAAATGAAAACATTCACCTTTATCATAGTTTATTGGAAAAACATCCCTTATTGTATATTAAATACAATGTTCGCACTGAGTTGTTAAGACCCTGTGGAAGGCATTTTTTACCTCTTTGTTTCTTAAGTTGTAGATCAAGGGGTTAAGCATGGGGATAACTAAAGTGTAAAACACAGAGGCTGTTTTATC
>NW_007859700.1:0-627 GCF_000696425.1 Galeopterus variegatus
AACCCTCAAGAGAGAGGCATTCCTCCTCAGAAAACAAGCCCAAACTTGGGTTTCTCTCAGTATTTATTATCCAGTCCAGAAAGTTACAGAAAAGGGAAATAAGTGGTTACAAAAAGAACAGTAAGATAATTGTCATGGCAATGATCAGTAGGTTTAGCTGCACAAAGGACATCTGCTCTTAGAGCCAGCAATTTTGCTGTCTTACAATTCTTTACCTACAGCAGAGACTTTAGCCTGGGGAAAGTTTTCTGTCTTTCACAGGCTGAACATTTCTATGTGTAATTCTAAAAAGCTAGGCTAGACCTGAAACTACAGGGCCTTGGAAGCTAGGCCCTGTGAAACACATTTGCTTTATTAATGTTAGTATATTCCACATATCCCCTATTTTTATTTTATTTTTAAAGCAAAAGCTATAGATCAAGGTTTCACCATTAAGACAAAAACATTTTTAAATTAACTAAAAAACTTTGTGGGTTATACCATTTCTTTATTTTGAAACATTGTTGGCTCCTTTTAACAATTAAAACATTACTACTTGCCTTCAGGATTTTAAAACTATTCATGAAATTGTCATTTTATGGCAATATAGTTATTAACATAAGTTCAATAAGGATCTGTTCTTCTTGT
>NW_007859701.1:0-627 GCF_000696425.1 Galeopterus variegatus
GAACAGGAGGCTCTGGCAAAGATTTTTGAACTTTCCAAGAGAAAAAAAAATGAAACATTTCGTAAACAGTTTCACAAAATACAAGTCCTTCTGTGATGAAGATATTCCATAGTCATTTATGTTTGGAAATGCTACACAGACAAGATCCTCTACAAGAATCACTATTCAAATCAGCATGATAGAGTAGTCCTGCAAGAAAATAATTATGACTGTGTTTAATGTACAGTTACTAACTAGTAACTAATGATTACCAATATTCCACATAAAATAATTTTCTTTTCAGTATCCCCCAAAGCACATTGATGTAAAAATAAATATAAGGACCCTTTAATATAGTGTTCACTAAAATACATATAAGAGGGGCTTTTTTTTTTACCCCAACCCTTAATAGAACTTACAGATTGTGCATTTTTTTGTATTTTTTATATTTATCTGTATCTATTGATATATCTATCAATCTGTTTATAGAAAGTGAGATAAATGATTGAATGAATAAGTTACTTCATCCCAATTTTTAAAAAGTAGAAAATATATTTGAGGGAAAAGTTAATACTAGTCTGCATAAAGATATCAAAACCTCATACCATCATAACATGTGGCTTATTTTGTTTTCCCTATTTGTGCATT
>NW_007859702.1:0-627 GCF_000696425.1 Galeopterus variegatus
AGAGTTTTGAATGACCCAGTAATGAGGACACAACACTAGGGCAGCCATTTGGAACCCCTTCGAGGTACCTCTCAATTAATTAAGCAGTATTTTCTAGGTATATTTTCTTAACCAATTAATAACCCATCTAATATATTGTTGTCTGGCTCATTACCCAGTGCATTATCTGACTTTTAAGAATATAATTACAGACTCATTTTAGGCATTATTGGGTTGCAAATAAAACAAACTTACTGAAAGTGCCTTAAGTAAAAATAGTCTTATAAGGAAACAAGGGAGTCTCATGTAACTCACTTGTAGGAAGTACTGCTTGGCCCATGGAATTGGAACGCTGCTAACCAGCTGCTTTTTCCATCTCTCTCTCACACACTCTTCAGGTCTTCTCCATTTTTCTTACTGTAGGTTGACAGCTTTAGTGAGACTCTTGGCTTCACCTTTCTTTTACTTTGACTTTTTGTGTACCAGCCCTGGCACCATTTCTACGTGAACATATTGTTCCATTAATACTTAATACTCGGGCCGGCCCGGTGGCGCACTGCTACAGTGCACTGCTTGGGAGCGCGGCAGTGCTCCCGCTGAGGGTTCGGATCCCACGTACAGACCGGTTCCCGCTCACTGGCTGAGCGA
>NW_007859703.1:0-627 GCF_000696425.1 Galeopterus variegatus
ATTGTTCTCTCTTAAGTTTCCTCCCTGTAAGCACTTAAGAGTCTCTGCTGTTCCTAGGCTCCGATGCCTAGTAAGCTTCCCGGTGTGGCCTTTTCCTCTCCTTCCTAGTCTTTAGGTTGGTCCTTTCGGTCTTTCTAGATAAAGACGACATCTGCTTCTTTAATACCTAGAATGTTCTTCACTCTGCAGGATTTCTTTCCCTCCTGTACATTTCTCAAGCTTCACTTATTAGAATTTCTACTACCGTGTTCAGTACCATCCATATCTGGTCCCAAAGAAACTTTCTTCTGGTTTTCAGATTCTCTGCCCTCCATGTGACCTGCTTTTCTGTCCCCACTGAGGGGGAGTTTTTCATGTAGCCAGTCCCCTAGGGCTCCTCTGTGCCATGACAATAGCATTCCAATCTGAGATTCAGAGGCTACTCTTCACAAGCTACAGCTCACACGAAACACTGTCCCTTCTACCCCTTCTTTCTTTCTCCTTTGTGTTATTTGTTTACTAATATGTCTCTCCCAGCACACTGTAAGCATTTTGAAGAAAAGGATGTCATTTTTTTTTTTTACATACCCCTTGTAGACTAGTGCTTTTACAAATAATAGACAGTCACTAATGAAAATGAATGACAAT
>NW_007859704.1:0-627 GCF_000696425.1 Galeopterus variegatus
CGGATCTAGGAGCTCAGCCGATATCCGATTCACTTTCTCAAACAAACCTCGTCCGCAGTCGACTCCTGCAACCTGCCAGAGGTGCCGGAGACTGAAGCTTTTTGACTTTTGATTGGAGAAGGAAGAGTCACTCTCGGGCACCTCCACCAGGTTGCAGGAGGCAAGTGCGGACTCCGTTCCTTTTTGCTGAGAAAGGGATTCGGCTTTAGGCTGAGTTAGGAGATTCGACTCAGACACTGGGAATAAGGAGATTCGACTCAGACACTGGGAAAGATCCATCACGCTGCAAAAAAAGGGTGATGTGGAACGAGCATGGTGGAAGACAACAGCTTCAGACGCCCGTCCCCTCACCGGCGCCTCGGCTCTTACCCCCTTCTGAAGCCAATATGAGCGAATATTACTCGATAGTCTTATGTAGAAGCCAAGCGATCTGACACAACAGCCCTACTCCAAAGCCAGACGATCTGAAAGGTAATCAAGCAGCACCTCTACTCACAAGTGCGTATGCGCGTGCAGCCCTGTCACCCAAGAGTTCTGAGAGGGCTAGGGCGGGTCTCCAGGGAGACCAGTGATAGCTGAGTGACGTCAGCAGTCACTAGGCAGACTTAAAGTTGGTTCTCACAGGCT
>NW_007859705.1:0-627 GCF_000696425.1 Galeopterus variegatus
GAGATGTGGCAGTCAATGAAACAAAATCCTGCCCTCATGGAATTTAGCTGGATGATCATGAATTTTTTTCTTAAAATGGGCTCATGGCCTTTTGTGAGTGAAACATTGATTAGATTTTCACTCAGTGAATCTTAAGTTTTTAATTACCTTGTATAAAAGCATGTAAATCAAGTTATGAGAGAGGGTTGGATTTGGAGAACAGTTTCAAGGATTTAAGGAGGCATACAAATATTTCGACCAGCATTGTCGGAATGAGTAACTAAATTCTTAAATGTCATTTTAACACTTCATTTTCGTAGACCTTGTGCTTCTTTCTTTTTTCCCAAAGTAGAAAACACTGTGTAAATTATCCTTATATTGTTTAATCTCCTAGGGTGGAATGTTAAGGTTTTATTCCATACCTGTAGTCCTATGACTATGTACCTATAGTCCTATGACTATACACAAGTCCTATGACACAAGGTTTTCAGATCGTTGTTAACAGCATCACACCAGAATGAGAGAAACTTGGTGAGCTCAGTCAGCGAGATCTGTAAGTGCTAGGAAAAAAATCTGTGACTAAATCATGTCTTGTTAATAAATAATAACATTTTCCTGAGTGTGAAATTGTTGTTCACACACAATATC
>NW_007859706.1:0-627 GCF_000696425.1 Galeopterus variegatus
AGGCTATTTGTTCAGAGTTTGCTAGAGCAAGAGATTCGACCACTGCCACTTGCATTTAGTAGAGACTCAAAGGAAGGCAGAGAAATAGGAAAGCTTCATGATGGAGAAAAGTGACGGCTCCAGGAGTGCCCTGATTAGAGGCTGCTGGCCTGGGGAAAGCTACAGGTGGCAAACGAGAAGTGTGACATCCTGGGTGATCAGTTAGGGGAGCATATTTGGCTACCTCTGTTTGGTCCTGAGTTTGAAGCAGGTACAAAAATTAGGGAAGCTGTCAATTATTAATCAAGTCCTGGCAATTTTTTACCAATATATACAAGGGCTATTGTTTGGCTTCCTGGATCATTGCTAGAGATAATGGTTGACTTCTGATAAGACCGACATAGAGAGGCTGGCTTCCTGAGATGGTTACTGTGGATAATGGGTTGGCCACTGTCCATTTGTATATTCAGTTTCTCACACAATCGATTTGTAAAAATGTGCTTTTTTACTTTAAATTATGCTCAGAGTTGTGGGTCATGGGGATTTGCCTGGCTCTCCAGAGTCCCCCAGATTCTGGGGTGATCCATACAACATCACTCACAGTCTGAGATTCTTTAAAGTTCATTTTATGCCACAGCATTTCATAAA
>NW_007859707.1:0-627 GCF_000696425.1 Galeopterus variegatus
CCTCGCTTCCAAACCCCCTCTGTCCTCGCCACCTCCATCATTCCCTACTTCTGATGGTTTTGACCCTGTGGACAAACATCCTCCGTACAGACCCCCTCCTCCTGTAGTTCCATCTGCCCCCGAATCCCCACAACCCACTCCACCACCATCTTCTTCCACCCCGCCATTTTCTGCCTCACCAGCTCCACTGCCATCTTCCACCACACCTAACCCTTCCGCTCCTCCTCTCCCTTTTAGCCCCCCCTTACTCATTCTCAGGGACACACCCTGTCCTCCACTGTGGCTCCTCTCCGTGAAGTAGCTGGTGCTGAAGTGGTTGTTAGGGTACATGTTCCCTTTTCACTAGTGGACCTTACTCAATTAGAGAAAAAATTAGGATCATTTACCAACGATCCCACCACTTACATTAAAGAACTCCAATGGGTTCTCCAGGCCTACAGCCTCACCCACCATGACATTTACATGTTACTAGCTAACACCCTCCTTCCTGAAGAGTGCCACCACATCTGGGACGCGGCCCAAGCTCATGCAGCTGAAACCCATCACACTAACCCCGCCTTCCCAAAGGGCCCACACGCAGTTCCCGAACAGGATCCCCATTGGGATTATAATACAAACCAGGGTATC
>NW_007859708.1:0-626 GCF_000696425.1 Galeopterus variegatus
CGCGACACTGAGGGCTGCGATCTGTTGCCGGACACGAAAAAAGACAAAAAGGAAAAAAAAATGTCTTATTACAATGTCGGGGCAAGAAATTACAAGATGAGCCTGGAATACCTTGCGATGCCAGAAAGTTAGAAGGTGCTCAGAAAATAATGGAGATGTTTCAAAAAGGCTCAGGAACTAACTTAAACAGGCAGATTCAACATGGAACAATTTGACCTATACAATAAACAGTAGTAGTAATAGATTATTGGCTATTAAATAAAACAAATACCCATGAGTATATATTCATATGAATAAAGAATTGGATAAATAAATAAATGGAGGAAGAAACAAAACCACTTTTTTATAGTTAATATGTGTAGGTGGAATGATGGAAATAGAACATCAGCATTTGAAAAATTCCACAATAATAATTGCTCCAGGTAAGAATCATCACTGGGTACTAAATTAGTGGCCTAAAGTATGATGACAACGTTTACACAGTCTCAAAGCATCTTCCCATAAGAGAGTTAATTACAAAGGGAAAAATAGCAACTTTACAGAGAACTCTAAGACACCACTTTAACCAAGTGATCAAAATAAACACTACAGGTAATTAGACATAGTGACGTCATCTGAAAAAGGCA
>NW_007859709.1:0-626 GCF_000696425.1 Galeopterus variegatus
TCTTTGAGCTCACTGATTCTTTCCTCAGTTTGATTAAGTCTGCTGTTGGAGTTTTCTATCAAGTTTTTCAGTTCAGATAATGTCTTCTTTATGTCTAGAATTTCTATTTGTTTTTTTTTTTTTAAATCAATTCAATTCCTTTGTCAAGTTTCTCATTGTGCTCCTGGATCGTTTTCCTGATAGCATTTAATTTTCTGTCTATATTTTCTCGTGACTCTCTGAACATCCTTAAGAGGGTTATTTGAAATTCTCTGTCAGACATTTCATATCTGCTGTTCCTCTGGGTCTATTGCTGGTGCTTGGTTTTTCCTTCAATGGGCACACATTTCTCTGTTCTTTCTCAATCTTTGAGTCTATGATGAATCTGGGCCTTTGAGAAGACTGCTATCTCTTCTAGGTTTTATAAGTGTTCTTTGGGGTGTTAGACCTTTACTGGCTAATATAGCTTTGTCTCTGATCTGTGGTTTTTTTGGGGGGTTGTTGTTGTTATCGCTGTTGTTTGTCTTTCTGTTCTGTGTTGAATGGTTATTTGCCACCACCACTTAAATCATGTACTGTAACTAATTTGTCCTTTAGCTAATCCCAAAATGGGGGAGCTTCCTGTGGGGACCAGCACCTGAGCCCTG
>NW_007859710.1:0-626 GCF_000696425.1 Galeopterus variegatus
TGGGGATTAGGTGTCCCAACAGTCACAGATAGCTGTAAGGAGCACCCTAACTCAGAAATGCCGCTCAGCCAATCATGTACCCTAACAGACGGGGACATACCCTCCTACCCTCCAGCCTTGAAAACTCAGACAGCAAAAAGAAACACACGGAATCCCACCAGCAACCCTGCAGCAGGGGAGTCCATCTTCAGAGCATTTCCTCTGAACCTGTCTTAGGGCTCCAGCCACTCGCCACATTTTATCTATTACCACAATTACTTACACTTCTGCCTCCCTCTCGAAGGGGTCAGGATCTGCATCTGAGTCCTCAGTATAACCTCCCACCACGACGCAGCACTTTGCACTAGCTGATGCTCAATAAAAATGCACTGAATGGGCGGCTGAGTGGCTCAGTATGTGGGTTCGTCTGAGCCCTCTTTGCAGCAGTTTGCTTGTGGCTAGGAGGAAGCCCCTACTTTACATTTGCAGAGATGCTAATCAAAACAAGGAACAATTTGGCCAAGCCGTCAGAGGAAAACCACTCTTTCCTAGACTTTCTGACCCGCCCAGCCCACCAATTTATGAATTTCTGAAAAGCTTACCACTCATGACACAACTTTAATTGCCAAGGACAACTAGGTGAGCTA
>NW_007859711.1:0-626 GCF_000696425.1 Galeopterus variegatus
TTTTAGCTAAGGTCCTGCTGACCATGACATGCACATTCAAAAAAAGAGCCAGATATTTTTTGAAAAGTATATCTTTAAAAGGATGGTGAGGTAGCTCATTTAACAATAAAATATAAAGTTCTCATATTTCTGTTTGTCTGTTTGTAATTTCCCTAAGGAGAATTGTTTCTTTCTGTAATAAAACCAAAAGTCCAATGTAATGAACAATATCTGGTCTACGGGGGTTTGTGGCCAACCTGAGTATGGAATAGCCCAGGGACTTTCCTTCTATTTCCTTTTTCCAATCAGACCCTTGCAGCGAGAGGCTGGTTAGAGTTGACGGGTGTGGGCTGCGTAGAAGAGGTGACCTTGCAAATCATTTCAAATTCTATAACGAATGAAAAAAGTAATCAGAATGAGATAGCTGGAGATTCAATTCTTTAGAGAGAGATTCAAATTCATTTTTCCCTTAAAGGAGCCAAAGAAGAAAAGCCATTATTAATTTAGGCAATTAGAGAACTTCGAAAGCAATATCTCGCACTTTTTTTTTAAGGGGGAAAAAAAAACTTATCCTAAGAGTGCAACCCACAGCCTAAAAAAGTTAATTTTTATAGCATTTAGAATGAAGAAAGGTCATTTCTTAGATA
>NW_007859712.1:0-626 GCF_000696425.1 Galeopterus variegatus
TTCCCTCTTTACAGAGGAGCAAACAGTTGCTTTAATAGATTAAGTGATTTTCCTTGTTCAAGGCCAAACTATTGGCTAGTGGTAGAGATTAATTACTTGATTCCTGATTTTTACTACAAAAAACCTTTGTCATTGCTCACACTGGGGTTTCCATAGAATAAATAGTGCTGTCTGATAGAAATACAATGTGAACCACAAATGCAATTTAATTATCTAGTAGATACATTAAAAAGTAAAAAAGCACAGATGAATTTTACTTTTATAATATATTTTATCTAAAGCCACCAAATATTATCATTTCAAGAATAACCTATATGAAATAAATTTGATACAGTATGCTTTCCTCTTTTCATACTTATTCTTCATTATTTGGTATGCATTTTATCCTTATAGCCCATCTCATTCTGACCTAGTCACATTTCAAGTGTGCAGTACCCACATGGCTGAATAGCACAACACTAGACACAGAGCCAGAGAGATGTAGGATGAGGGGGTGAATCCATCTTCAGGATGTTCTCTGAGACCCTGAAGCCAAATGTTTATATTCTCTGGCATCCTCCCTATTGATAAATACATTATATCAAATGCCTATACAACTATTTCTTATCTTTGAGATGAAAAATGTG
>NW_007859713.1:0-626 GCF_000696425.1 Galeopterus variegatus
CCCCATTTTCCCTGCCTGCCAGCCCCTGGCAACTACCACTCTATACTATACTTTTGTGAGTCTGACTTTTTGGATTTCACATAAAAGTGAGATCATACAGTATTTGTCTTTCCATGTCTTTCTGTGTCTTTTGCTTAGCATCATGTCTTTCAGCTTTATCCATGTTGTTGCAAATGTTAGGATTTCCTCATTTTTCACTGTTGAATAATATTCTACTTTATATATATTTATCAATTTTTTCAATATTATTCCAAATAATTACCAAAATTATACCAAAATGTTTTTTATTTATTCATCTGTCAATGGACCCTCAGGTTGTTTCCATACCTTGGCTATGGTGAATAATATCCCAAAAACATGGGAAAGCAGATATCTCTTCAAGACACTGATTTCATTTTCTTCATATATGCACCCAGAAATGGGATTGCTGAATCATAAGGTACTTCTATTTTAATTTCTTGATAAATATACATACTATTTTCCATAATGGTTGCACCAATTCACAATTTGTACCCATCAGCGATGTACAAAAGATCCCTTTCTCCATGCCCTGGCCAACATTTGACTCTTGTCTTTTTGATAATATCCATCCTAAGATGTGTGAGGAGATATTTCATTGCAGTTTT
>NW_007859714.1:0-626 GCF_000696425.1 Galeopterus variegatus
CGCTTGGGAAGCGTGGCAGCACTCCCACCCGAGGGTTCGGATCCCACATACAGACCGGTTCTCGCTCACTGGTTGAGCGAGGCACGGTAGCAGCACCGAGGGTTGCGATCCCGTTGCCGGTCCCCGGTCCGGTACGGGGGCGACACTGAGGGTTGTGATCCGTTGCCATACACGGAAAAAGACAAAAAAAGACAAAAAAAAAAAAAAAACAAAAAATAAAAAATTAAAAAACACAGAGAACACAAGATGCAAACACAAAGAAGAAATATTAAAATATTACAGAAGAAAGATGGGAAATCAACAATGTGGCCAATGACAGAATCAAAGCCCTTCTTTCTTCTTTTGGGGCTGGGTGGCAAAGGCAAATTTTTCTGGAGGGTTTTCTCACTGTCCACTCAAGTTTGACTCTGAACTCAGATGTGCTCACTTATTATTGTCTCTTCTCCCAAGAGGGACATTTAGCTAAGGTATTGTCCATTCAAATTCAAGCAGATGCTGAATATAATGGCTCTGCGTTTGTTTGAGAACAGCATCTCACCCATCGATATTTAAAGGGGTTGAGGTGGAGGTTGTATTGCAGGAACTTTTTTTTCCCCGAAAAATGAATACTTTGACATTCAACCAAA
>NW_007859715.1:0-626 GCF_000696425.1 Galeopterus variegatus
TGAGGGTTGCAATCCGTTGCCGGACACGGAAAAAGACAAAAGACAAAAAAAAAAAAAAAAGCCAACAATGACATCAACACACACATACTCAGCATGTGATTCCATGTATTTGCTCGAGGTGGGTTGAAAATTTGTTCTGAGTTTCCTAGTGGCCAAGGCAAAGAGGGTCATATGATCAGCCACCAGATTCATTGTCCATAAACTGTGTGTGTGAGTGCCCACACAAGTGAAAGAAAGGACTAATTTATTGAAACCGCCTTCTTCCCAAGGTGGTTTCCATCTGTGGTGAGGGTCTTCTTAAGGTACTCTGGCAATAATTATAGTTTCTGTTTACAGAGTTCTGTGGCCTCTTTTGGGGCTGGAATGCAATCAGTTCTCATGAAAAGGACCTACCAGCTGACCCGGTGACCATCCAGGTCCAAGTCTCTTGAAGAGCAGTGATCTTGGCTGGAGGCTGTTCTTACATAGCAGAAGTTGGGAAAGTAGAAACCCCAGAGACCAGGGCTCTGTGGTGTCTTCTATAGCCTCTCCAGAGAAGTGAAGGAGCTTACTGTTTGGGGAAAACCCTGGGGGTGCCTTACCGTGGGGTTGGAAATGGGAAAGGATAACTCTGGCCCAATGGCCCC
>NW_007859716.1:0-626 GCF_000696425.1 Galeopterus variegatus
CTAGGATGTATATTTGAACCTCTTAGATTTAGCAGCAGCGATTTATCGAGCACCCTCACCCCTACAAGGGGCCCCAGGCAATTATCTCAAACTCAGGAATGATTCTAGGTTCTTCCAATACTTTTGCTAGGACCAAAATGTTACTTGATGGTAAGTAATTAAAATGCCAAGCATGTGCATCCCCCATTGACAAAATGGGCCTTGTGTTTAGCAACCACCACCCTCTGGGAGCAAGGAGAGGGCGGAAGGTTGCCGTGGACAGCCTGAGGCCCGGGATCCGGCCTGGCTTTGTCGTGGACTCGTGGGATTCCAACAAGTCATTGGGTTTCTAACGTGAAAACTTTATTTAACTTTTAAAACTTGAAGATACTTAATTTAAGACCTAGAAAATGACAGTAATGAAAAAACATCCTGGAATCCACCTACCCATTCAACTTACACCACTTCCCATGCAGCAGAGACCCCTTACCCCGGGTTTGCCCTCCCAATGGCATCATCCCCCACATGACCTGCAATAACTACACCCCTGGATTTGCTCTGTATTATCCCGGTGCATTTACTGTGCATGCATGTTTTCCTAAAGTGTGGGTGTAAGTGTTTGCTAGGGTTGCCATAACAAATCGTAC
>NW_007859717.1:0-626 GCF_000696425.1 Galeopterus variegatus
TTAAAAAAGAATATAACAGAACTCCTAGAAATGAAAGATTCACTCATTGAAATAAAAAACACAACAAGGAGCTTAAGCAGCAGACTAGAGCAAGCAGAAGAAAAGATTTCAGATCTCAAAGATGGTCTTTTCAAAATAAACAGGGCAGACAAAAAAAAAGGAAAAAAGAATTAAAAATAATGAAGAAAATCTAAAAGAGATAGCAGACAGCATCAAGCACTCTAACATCAGAATCATGGGTATTCCTAAAGGGGAGGAGAAAGAAAAGATATTGAAGACCTATTCAAGGAAATAATAACAGAAAACTTCCCAGGGGTAGGTAGAGATGCAGACCTTCACATCCAGGAAGCTCAAAGGTCCACAGACTCAATCCAAAAAGGTCCTCTCCAAGACACATTATTGTCAAATTTGCAAATCTCAAAGACAAAGTGAGAATTCTAAAAGCAACAAGAGAAAAACATCAAGTCATCTATAAGGAAAACCCCATCAGACTAACAGCAGACTTCTTAAATTGAAACCCTTCAGGCCAGAAGAATGTGTAATGGTATATTCAAAATACTAAAAGAAAAAAAAAACTGGCAGCCAAGAATTCTTTACCCAGCAAGTTTCTCCTTCAGAAATGAGAA
>NW_007859718.1:0-626 GCF_000696425.1 Galeopterus variegatus
ACTACAGCACATGAAACAGTGCTCAGATTGAGACCCAGAACTTTGCTTCCCAAATCTGCTGCTTATTTAAGAGAAGCTTATTTATGAGAATAGAAGCTCATTTTTCTTTTTTTTTCTTTTTTTTAAATTTTAATAATGTTCTTTATTCATCCCAGTATATTCAAAATATTATCATTTCAACAAGTAATCAATATAAACACATTATTCATATTTTGATATTATTAGCAGTTTACCTTCTATTTTTCTTTTTTTTTTTTAGAAGCTCATTTTTCTGAGAGAGATAATTATTTCAAAATGACTCATTTTGATGCATATCTTTCAAAAATACATTCCACATCTTTCTGACTAAACAGCACTTTTATCTGTGTTCCTTAATTTTCATGGCAGAAGGGCAGAATTGTAAACCGTAGTTATTATACGGTATTACATTATAGAGTGGCATTCTCTGTGGCCAGTGGATTGTGAACAGCAGATCGCCTTTCACTTGGTTGTCTTTTCTCTGGGTTCCCTTCACAGTCATTTGTTACTTATTTTTGTTGATTCCAAGAAGTCACTAAAACAGTGATTTTTTGTCTTGTTTTATTCCATAGATTCCAACTTGGAGGTAGGTTCACATTTCTACTATT
>NW_007859719.1:0-626 GCF_000696425.1 Galeopterus variegatus
AGGAGCCAGATCTGTTTTTGCTTCAGACTAAACCTCCACCCTCTTATGAGGATCCAGTTAAAAGAGACCTTGTGCAGTTAACACAGATCTGTGCACAGCTCTCACAACAAGTTCAGTCTCTGGCTTTAAATAAAGCTAAGTCTTTGCCAGCCCCATCGGTGATGGCCGGTCTTGAAGGACCTCCTTTAGTTTATGTATTAACCCCAGAACAAACTATGATGGTTGCCATGGTAGAAAAGGAACAAAAGGGGGAAGCCTTTGTCCTTCACGGATAATGTGAGTCTGCCTTCCCAGCCAAGTTGCAAAAAGTCTCCTTTGCAACGCGATTTACAGAAAGCCCTCGGGAATGAGGAATCTTTAGAAGAATTTGTTGTCTACCCTGTATTTGAAAGACAAGGGCCTAATGGACAGCCTCAAAGGTACCATCAACATATTCCTTTTAAACAATTGAAGGAATTAAAAATTGCTCGTGCTCAATATGGCCCTACTGCTCCTTACACTGAGGCTTTACTGGAATCTCTCTCTCTTGAAGCTCTCCCTCTGGCGGATTGGAAGAGTTTGGCACGGGCCTGTTTAGGAGGAGGTGATTATTTATTATGGAAATCTGAGTTTGTAGAACAATGTCA
>NW_007859720.1:0-626 GCF_000696425.1 Galeopterus variegatus
TGTTTACTCTGTAGTTGTTGGATCAAATGTTCTATAGATGTCTGCCAAGCCTAATTGTTCTGATGTATAGTTTAAATTCTGTGTTTCTCTGTTGCTTCATTGCCTAGATGATCTGTCCAATGTTGAGAGGGAGTGTTCAAGTCCCCAGCTGTATTAGTCCGTCTTGTGTTGCTCTAACAGAATACCTGAGACTGGGTCATTTATAAAGAACAGATGTTTATTTGGCTTAAGATTCTGGAACAGCTGCATCTGGCATGGGCCTCAGGCTGCTTCTACTCATAGCAGAAAGGAGGAGGCAGCCAGCAGGTACAAGCAGATTGCATGGGGAGAGGAAGCAAGAGAGTGGGGGGAGATGTTAGGGTCCTATAAACAACCAGCTCTCACAGGAACTAATAGATCAAGAACTCACTCGCTATCCCCAACGCCCAGGGAGAGCATTAATCCATTCATGAGGGATCCTCTTCCATGACACAACTCCCAACACTGCCACATTGAGGATCTGATTTCCACATGAGTTTTTGGAGGACAATACATCCAAATTCTATCACCAAAATATTATTGTATGGGGGGGTCTATCTCTTTCTTTAGATCTAATAGTGTTTGCTTTATATATCTGGGTGCTCCAA
>NW_007859721.1:0-626 GCF_000696425.1 Galeopterus variegatus
CCGGGAGTGAACTCCTCGGGGGAGGGTCCCTCAGCACCCAATTCCTCTTTGACTCCCCCCCCGCACGGGTTGGCGCTTCTAGAGGGCTCACTAGCACCTTCAATGTAGCTCGAGGGGTCTCTGGGTTCCCCTCTCCCCACCAGAAATCAGTTAGGGGCTCTTCCAAACTGAGGTCCCCAGAGATGGAATCTGCCTCCCGGGAAGAGGTGTGGCGGAGAGACGATCTGGGCGGGCTCCTCTTCCCTGTCCTTCGACGCTGGCCGGGGGCTCTCCACGCTACCAGCCCCGTCTGAGTTCCGCGGGGGGAGTGGGATTGTAGGCCGTTCCACAGGCTCCGGGGTGCCCTGCATCGAGGTAAGCAAATGGCACGTCTCAGTGTGGAGCCGAGCCAACTGGAATGGCTGGCCTGCCCTCACTAAGTCGTCCGTCTCCGCCCCCACCCGAGAAAATGGAGGCAGCTCTGCTGTGGGTGCCTAGCCTGGTGCGGTAGGTGGGAGCCAGGCGGACGGTGAGCAGTTGGGCTTTGCCCCGCAAGTGGGGCTGGGCTGGGGGTGACTCACAGAGTTCGCAGCATTGGGCCGGTCCGGCGCGCCTCACTCCGTTTCTGCGCCGGTTCCGCTGGCTTT
>NW_007859722.1:0-626 GCF_000696425.1 Galeopterus variegatus
CCGGTCTCCACATGGGATCTGAACCCTCGGCGGGAGCGCCACCGTGCTCCCAAGCGGCGCATTCTCCAGTGCGCCACTGGGCCGGCCCCTGTGTGCAAATCTTATGTGTATATTATCTCTTCAATTTGTTTTAGTTTTGCTCCTTTTTTATTAAGCCATCTTGTTACAAGTGAGGATAGGAGAGGTTATCATAGCCTAAAGAGGCATATGTAAGTGGGCTTGATTCCCAGTACCTCTGCTTATAATACTCATTACCTTTATTTTTTAACTTGGGTACATTTACTTAACCTCTCCAAGCCTCATTTATTTCATGAATAAATGAAAAGAAAAGTAATCTCCCTAGTCCATAGGGATGTTAAAAGATTACATGACAGAAATGCAAATTGACCACCACATGGTAAATGCTCAATAAATCAATTTATGGAATTTATTGCATTGCAGGCTTTCAATGCTAAAATAAAAAAAAATGATATTGCTGGTTCTTCTGTTCTTAAATGTTGTAAACTGTAATTAAATGTAATGTAATGTGCTGAAATCCACCCAATCTCTGCTGATACCAAAACATGACAATACCAAAACACAATTGCCAAAATACAATTATTTTTGCAACACTCTATTTCATTTTG
>NW_007859723.1:0-626 GCF_000696425.1 Galeopterus variegatus
ATATTAGCAGGAAGAAATGAATGCTTTCTCCCAGTTCATGGGTTGAGGTTGTATTTTTCTTCTGTTTCAGGGAAGACTGTATTATTAAGAAATTAGTTTAAGAAGAATGAGAGAATTTGATTGCGTATGTCTGGAAACTCAAATGAAGCAGTGGTTGACCGAGTATCTTTGTTTGACCTTGCCCTTCTATCACCAGTGCTAGAGCAGTGAGTTTTTACACCTGGATACATCTGTGCCCTTGGTTCATTTTCTCGCTAACCTCATTTCCAACAACTTCTAAGCAACCATCTTTCTTTTGTTCACCTGAAGGACACTGCTTTCTGCTAAATTGGGCCCTGAATTTTCCAAAGTTAAGCTGTTTTCAGTTCCCTGATTAAGTAGATTCTTCTCTAAGACCATTACACATCAGTCTCTGATGTTCAGATTCAAAGAAAACTTGCAACTCCTACCGATTGACCTGAGGGTACAGAGAATTACAGAATGTAGGGTCTTGATTGAATGTACCAATTCCAAAAGTAAGTGCTGACAGTATTTTTGGAGGCTGCTTGACTCATCTAAAATGAATGTCTTTGGGAAGCATAAAACTGAAATTTCTTTGATTTGTTTTGAAAGAAAATGATTAATGC
>NW_007859725.1:0-626 GCF_000696425.1 Galeopterus variegatus
ATGAGCTCACACAGGGAACATACTTTGAAAAGTGTCTGGCACATAGCTACCATTTATTAAATGCTCACTATTACTTATATTAGTGTTGTCATTCCAATAACTTTCCCAATGTTAGCATGATTAAAGCATACAATAAAGAAATAAGGGGATTTTACAATCTTTGTCTGTAGACAACTTTAAGAATTAGACTGATATTTGTCTTGGTTGATTATATTATTCATCTTCTTTGAATGGAGGGGCTTGGTCTAATTGAACTTTAGAAGTTTTTATTTTTCCATCGATCATATACATATAACCCCATATATATCTAAACCCCAAGACAGCAATAAAACTGCCTGATGGTCAGGGAAAAAAAATCTCAAACAAGCTTTTCTAGCATTCCACATTGACCCCAGGTGACTTCCCTGATGGGTACATCAATGGTAGAGGGACAGAGGTTAAGTCAAATAGACTTGAGATCTGAAATCGGATTCTTGGAACAAGCTCTCTGTGCATCCATATCTTTGACAGCCCTGAGGGTGCATGTGCGTCCAGGAAGCAGCAGCTGCTATACTGTGTGTTTGTGCTCAGAGCCTGGAGCTGGGTGGTGGTTGTTAATAGGAGAGGAAGCACCAGGGTCATCTCAC
>NW_007859726.1:0-626 GCF_000696425.1 Galeopterus variegatus
CCCCACATCAGGTCCCACCCATCAGCCAGAGATGCTGACCTTAAGCTTGGTGATGTTAGCAAATGAGATGAAACAGCAGCATTTAGAATCTCACTCTTCTCCCCAGCAGCAGCCACACAAGCCTCTTCTGATTGTCAACCAGTGGCCTTCTCCTACCCTGTGCTTGCAAAGTCAGGGCTTAAGGTCTCTGATGACCTGGATGTGAAACTGACTTTGTCTTTTCTTAAGCAAAGTGCTCACTCTCACAGAGTTACACACTGAGTTCAAGATCTCTCTTCTGTAACATGGCAATGGCACCAGCCTGTTGTCACAGAACAGTGATGGGATTAGATGAGAAGAGTGACTATATGCTGTGTACCTTGTAAAATGCTGTTCCCTTAAAAGTGCCCCATTAGCAGAGGTTTTATCTTAGGAGAGAAATCAGAAACTCACTTGGTGCCAGAGAAGAAAATACTAAGCTCACCTCTGCTCTGTTCATCCTGGTGACCAGTTGAAGGCGTTACCTCCTCTCTTTCTTTTCTTCTAATCCTACCTACCATCAGGGGACAGCGGCACGGTTACTTCCTCCAAGAAGCCTTCTGTGACTGTCTCAACCCACAGAGATTGCTTCCTCTCCCAATTTTCAA
>NW_007859727.1:0-626 GCF_000696425.1 Galeopterus variegatus
AGAACACCAGGGAGTCGGCAATGAAGGCAGGGGGTGGGGGACAGTGGGCGTTTGGCCAGGCATGTAACCTTTTCCCTTTAGAGGAAAATTCGGAAAGTAAAGATTAGTTTTTAAGAGGAGGAGACATGGAGTGGAGATGGTTCCCGGCGACCCAGGGCTGGTTGCAGGCCTGCACAGCTCCCAGACCCTGCTCTGCTGCTCCCCACCTCTCCTCACCCCTCCCAGCCTGGGCGTTGCTTTGGACTCTGAGGCCAGGCCACAAGGAGACTGGTCTGTGCTCCATTCTAGTCTCGCTTTAGCACTGTGTGCGGCAGAGCTAAGCACATACTTTCAGATCAGAACGTCAGTTTCTCAGTTTCGCTTTCAGTAAAGTGTGAACTTGGCTCTCAGCGGGTGAGGAGTGGAGTCCTTTTGGTTCCTGACCTCTGAACTGGCTCAAGGGGCTCTCCTGATAATGACACGTGTAGGGGCTCCTTTTCGTCCCCAGAGTAGCTCCCATCTGTAGAGCGGGAACCTCTTAATCGACCTGTCCTTGGCTGGAGCTCCAGGTGCAGACTTAGGTTCCTTTTCTTCTGTTCTGTCTGTCACGCAAATCGAGCTGTTCCGCAGCAGTGCTCGGGTGGGAG
>NW_007859728.1:0-626 GCF_000696425.1 Galeopterus variegatus
ACGGTCTTTTATTGTTTCATATGGACATTAGGATTTTTTGTTTGTTTGTTTCTGTGAAGAATGTCATTGGTATTTTCATGGGGATTTCACTAAAACTGTGCATCACTTTGGGAAGTATGGGCATTTCCTTGTTAGTTGTTCAAATCCATGAACATTTGATGTCTTTCCATCTTCTTGTTTCCTCTTTAATTTCTTTCAGCAGTGATTTGTAGTTCCTGTTGTAGAGATCTTTCACATCCTTGCTTAAATTTATTCCTAGGTATTTTATTCTTCTCTTGCTTTCTAGCTTTCTTTTTCTGCTAGCTCATTGTTGGAGTATAAAAATGCTACATGTTTTTCTATATTGATTTTTGTATACTGCAACTTTACTGAATTTGTTGGTCAGTTCTAAGAGTTTTTTTTTTTTTTTTGTAGATTCTCTTGGGTTTTCTATATACAGGATTATGTCATCTGCAAACAGGGACAACTTGACTTCATTTTTCCAATGTGGATGCCCTTTATTTCTTTCTATGCCTAATTGCTCTGGCTAGTAATTCCAATACTATCTATGTTAAGTAGGAGTGGGCTTCAATAAAACAGACAAAAAATTTAAGAAGGCAAACAAAATAGACAAACCATTAGCTTGA
>NW_007859729.1:0-626 GCF_000696425.1 Galeopterus variegatus
TTTCATTGTTACTTCTAAATATTTACATCCTACTAATGCTAGTGAATTTTTCGAACATATAACAAATGTGGAGGGTCTGAAATAAGGTCAGACCAATCTGCTTATCAAGAGACCTCATGGGATAGGATCTTCGGCACCATCTCTGTGGAATTGTTGTAGATTGGGTTCCCTGGAACACACTCTGAGACAGAGCCTTCCCTGCAGCAAGTTCAACTGCTGTGGAAGGAAAGGCAAGAAAGGAGGACTGAACATGGAGAAGTGGGTTGCAGCGCAGTCTCAGCTAAGGAGTCGGCCTACACCTCGGGGAGCTCTGAAGCTGGAATGGACCTTCAAAGTTGCCGCATTAGGGTTGGGGGAGCCAGGACTTCATGCTCCATCCACATGGCCCTGTCATTTGGTGTCATCTGCTGCAGGAAGGGGTGTGTATCATCAGGCATGGAAGCTCCCCTCGTCAAGGCCAACAACTGAGAGCTAATGCCAGCAACAGTCCTGGGAGCTGGAGGAGTAATTCCCAACAGCTGGGGACACCTGGGTAGCACCCTAGTGTAAGAATACTCGGGGTTTGCATACAAACAGCCTTTGAGGAGAGTAATGTAAGTGTAGGGAGCACTAGGAGACTTCTAGCC
>NW_007859730.1:0-626 GCF_000696425.1 Galeopterus variegatus
ATGTAAAGATACTGAGAAATTGCTGTAAGGTCACTTAATTGTCTAATGGAATGTCATCTGAATTGTTTCACTGAAAGTTACTAGCCTATATTGTTAAACTATAACCCCACCTATGTTCTCTACCTGTAACTTCCTGGTCTGGAAAATAAATGCAGGAAGAGAACCCCAATTTGCTGTTAATTTCCCGAGGAAGGGAACCCCCTCACTTGAGCATTCCCAGGGAAGTTAACCATTTTGTGGCTTCTCACTGCTCGGAAGAGATGGGCTTTGAGTAATCCTTTGCATCTCTGTCACCCAGAGGAAGTGGGGTGAGAAATCCATGCGGGGTGTGGGGGTGTAGCAACACAAAGAAACAGGGTTGTTTGTTTTTTTACTCTGTACTTGCTTGAGTTCCTTCTATGATCTGGATTTTAACCCCATTTCAGATGAATAGTTTGCAAATATTTTCTCCCATTCTATAGGTTGTCTCTACACTCTGTTGATTGTCTCCTTTGCTGTGCAGAAGCTTTTTAGTATGGCCAGCCACCAAACTCATTTTTATTTATTTATTTTTTTTAATTTTTAAATTTTTTTTCCGTTAAATTTTTATTTTGTCAATATACACTGTATATGATTATTATGGCCCA
>NW_007859731.1:0-626 GCF_000696425.1 Galeopterus variegatus
ACATTGTATTATTTCAACACATGCATACTGCACAGTGATTCACTTAGGGTAGATAGCAGTTAGTTTCTGTTAATCCACCACCTCCCCCCTCCCCAACTTCTGGTAACCATTATTCTACTCTCTATTTCTATAAGAACCACTTTTTAAAAAAATTAGATTCCACATATGAGTGAGATCATGTGGTATTTGTCTTTCTGTGCCTGACTTACTTCACTTGACAAAATGGTTTCCAGTTCCATCAATGTTGCTGCAAATGATAGAATATAATTTCTTTTTATAGCTGAATAATATTCCATTGTGAATATATACCTCAGTTTTTTTATTCATTCATTTGGTGATGGGCATTTAGTTTGATTCCATTTCTTCACTGTTGTGAATAACGTTGCGATGAACATGGGAGTGCAGGTGTCTTTTTGATATATGGCTTTTATTTCTTTTGAGTATATATACCCAGTAGTGGGATAGCTGGATCATAAGGTAAAACTCTTTTCAGTTCTCTGAGGAACCTCCATGCTGTTTTCAACAATGACTGTACCAGTTTACTTCCCACCAACAATGTAGGAGGTTTCTCTTTTCTCTGCATCCTTGACAGCATTTTTTATTCATAGGTGACTTTTTATTAAAAC
>NW_007859732.1:0-626 GCF_000696425.1 Galeopterus variegatus
CTAGGTAACTGGCTGCATGGTCCTTGGGAGCTGCAGGTCTGGAAAAACATGGCCATGCAGCACGGGTGCCCAAGGCAGTAAAACATCAGCCAAAGTGGTGCCGCCTTTCAGGTGCATGTACTCTACCCACATAATGTTTACCGAATGACCCTGTACCAGCTCCGAGGAGAGGGGAGCCTGACCAAATCATTCCATTTTCCCAACAGTACCATTGGCAGGAGGGTGTGGAGTAGGTTCTGAGAAGTGAATGTTTGCCAAACAGTAAAAATAAAAGTGCCCATTTTCTTCACCTGGGCCACTCCAGCATTCTCTCCCTTCCCCAACCTACAGAAGTGTGGTTCTCAATCTTTTATTTTTATTTTTTGGCAAGATCCCTATGCTGGGCCTCAAAATATAAACCCAGAGGAAGAGAAGATGCTTAGTGAGGAAGAGGCCTGTGTGGTCTCACATGCACACCCCCTGGGCCGGGAAGTGAAAGTGTCTCCCTAGCGTGGACCTCAGGTGCCAAGGTCAGGAAGCCTGGCCCTCTTCTTCTGCAGGGATAGCAAAACTTGGTTTCTTTCAACTTGTGTTTGGGCAGCCTCTTCTCTCCAGAAGTGCCCTTTGTGCAGTTGGGAGGAATGAAA
>NW_007859733.1:0-626 GCF_000696425.1 Galeopterus variegatus
TTCCAGAAACAAAAATCAATAAGATATTTAGAAATTCTCATTACACACGTATCCATCATTACAAGGCATGCTGTTAACTTCTGTTTCTCCGGTTTACATTTTTTCAGGCAAGACTTTACAAAGGAGCTGCTAAAAGGAGAGAGAGAGAGAGGGGAAATACGAACATCTTTATATGCTGAATTTTTTTATATTAGTTAATCATTAGGTCAACATTATTGGATGAGGCATGGGTGATGAGTAGGCAGCTTGCAGGCATCCAGAACAAAATGCCAGTCCAAACTCAGTTTGTGGAACTGTCAAGTGCTGACAAGGGTATATAAACAAGCTGGAGGAGATATAAAAGAAATGGGCCTTGTCCCATGATGTATGTACTACATACCTGGGATATTTAGTGAAGAAAATTATTGGAAAATATTAACCTCTTTAATCTATTACTTCAACACTGTTGTTTATAGCAGAGTAAAAATGACTGCTCATAATTGAAAGAAATGTAAAAGAACACATAGTGATTTATATTAAATGAAAATATTTTTCATGGCTAAATCAAATAAACATCATGTTTTATAGGAATTAAATATACTCCTAACTGCCAGACTTCTGTCAATTGTACTAAAAATAAATGAGGA
>NW_007859734.1:0-626 GCF_000696425.1 Galeopterus variegatus
TTTTAACCTGGAAATGTGGATCCATGGAGTTACTTGGTTGTTTGGTAAAGAAAGTTTGGCAACTGTGGGGGCGCAGAGAATGACTGGGTAAGGGCCCTCCCACTTAGGAGTTAAAGGATCTTGTGGTTCGGGGGGAGTGTAGAATACTAAATCCCCAGGGTGTACTACAGGGTTGTTCTGGGAAGAGGTAGGATTAGGTAACAGCCAATCCTGATGTTTCCCGAACTCCGCCTGGAGGTGGAAAAGTAATGGGATAGCTAGGTTGGGGGGTATGATTTCTTGTTTAGGGATGATTCCTGGAGGCAGAGGGGATCTGCCATACATAATTTCAAATGGGGAAAGGTTTGAAGGTTTTTTGGGAGAACTCTAAGTCTGAACAAGGCTAGTGGTAAGAGGCGGATCCAGTCAAGGTGGAGTTCCAGAGATAGTTTGGTAAGGGTATCTTTTAAAGCCCTGTTGGCGCGTTCAACTTTACCTGAGGCCTGGGGCCAGTATGGACAGTGTAGATGCCAAGGGAGAGAGAGGGCTCGAGATAAATTTTGTGTTATTTGAGCAGTGAACTCCTGGCCGTTGTCCGTTTGTATGGAAGAGGGCATTCCAAATCTTGGGATAATTTGGGTGAGGAG
>NW_007859735.1:0-626 GCF_000696425.1 Galeopterus variegatus
GTCTGGGCGGCCTTTTCAGGAGGAGGAAGGAAGCAGGGATGGCACCGTGAGTTTGGGGGGCCGAGGTGGGGAGTGAGAAATGTAAATGAGGTCTAGCCCATCCTTTTGGGTTATTTTTGCACAGAAGTAAATAGCATAAGACCAGCTGGTTCCCACTCTCAAAAGTCTCCCTGATCTTTTAAATTAGGTGTTACTCAGTGCAGGCTCTGGGGCGGGGCTGGAGATTCTGCATTTCCAGCAAGTTCCCAGGTGGTGTTGCTGGTGGGGGCCACACTTTGAGAAGCCCTGCACGGAATGAAGGGACACGGATGTAAATTCTCAGCACCCCTCCCAGCCACTCTGCCACCCTCTATGGCCTTCCAGGGCCCTCATAATCATGGCCCACATTCTGTCTGTCTGGTCTCCAGGGCCCTGTGTGAGTCTCCCTCACTGTTTCTCTGCTGGCCTTCTTTCTGCCAGCCTCATTTCTATCCCTCTCTTATACCAGGTTCTTCTGTGCCAGGAGAGGGAGGCTCACGTGGGCTGCTGTGCTGCCTAGGTGCCCACCTCCACCTTTTTGCATGGTTAATTACCATGTACATTTCAGAATTTGGACAAGGGTCCCTTCAGAAAGGCCACAGCCTGCA
>NW_007859736.1:0-626 GCF_000696425.1 Galeopterus variegatus
TGTCACTTTTCCCCAGACAGGTGCACCACTAGCTCCTTACTTCCTGCAATTCATTGCACAAGTGTTGTCTACTCAGGAGGCTTTCTCCGACCACACTATTGAAAATAGCCCTCCTCCTCCTCCCTGCGTGTCCAGCCCCATTCCTGGATGTATTCACTCCATTGCACTGATCACAATCTGACGCACCACATCTTTCACTCATTTGTTTATTCATTTTGTCTCTCCCTTAGAATATAGGTTCAAGAGGGCCTCACATCTGAAATAGAACCTAGAATGTGAACAGAGTAGATGCTCAGTAAATATTTGCTGAATGAATGATTGAATCATTTATATCCTAGCAGAAATCCCTATGGAAATAAAACTATATAAATGAATCAAGAGAAAAATAGTATGATCCTTTTAAGAAAGAAAAAAGAATAGACCAAAAAAACTGAAGTCAGAATGCCAGTTTTTGATACTATCCATGGGTTGGACAGTACAGATAAAAAAACATTTTGGTGCATTAGTACGCCCCCCCCCAAAAGTGCTGTACTTGGAGAGCATGAAATTGCAATATAAATCATATCTAGATTTTATCTTGCCATGATCTGACTCAGTGTCTCGCACTGCTCAGAGCCAAGATGTCT
>NW_007859737.1:0-626 GCF_000696425.1 Galeopterus variegatus
CTCTGCAGCTGAAGACACAAATGCATCCTCAGGAAAGAATGGACCTCATAGATATCAAAAGTTTCATTTCAAAAGTCATTTCTGTTATACACGGAAGCAACCAGAAACTTTCATTCAGTCATTCACTCACATTTATTGAGTGCCTACTACCACCAGGCTGGCCCTGAGCACACAAAAACAAGCAGGCCCTTAAGGAGCTTACAGACCTAGTGGGTGAGGCATAAAAGTAGCCCAGAGATTGCAACGCCTTCCAAGAGATGACGAGAAAGGGTTACATATTATGCAGACAGAGAGGAGAGGTATCTATGTTAAATAGTTTCAGGAGAAACATTAAAAATTGGAGAAAAGAAATAAGGACATTTCAACTTCATAATTAACTTTTCTTTTCCTATAGTCACAAAATACTTAATACTTAAAAGAACCTCAGATCCACTCCTGAGTATATACCCAAGAGAATTGAAAGCAGAGACTCAAACAGATATTTGAACACCCATGTTCACAGCAGCATTATTCACAGTAGTCAAAAGGTGGAGGGCTGGCCCGGTGGCGCACTCGGTAGAGGGCGGCGCTTGGGAGTGTGGCGGCGCTCCCGCTGAGGGTTCGGATCCCATATAGAGACCAGTCCG
>NW_007859738.1:0-626 GCF_000696425.1 Galeopterus variegatus
TTGACTCTTACAAGACAAAAAAAGTATTTATATAACAAAAAGAAAAGGAATTAAAATGTATGCAAGGACAAAAAAGAAGTTTTGAAAATTATTGATTGTTTTTGTTATTTTCCCTTTTCTTAATAGCCAATTTAGACAAATTATTTGACTGAACATTCTGTCCTGGAATTATGGACTATTCAGTTTTTATTTTTATTAGGGAAAAGTAAAAAGTAACTCACATCGTTACAACATTAGAAGGTTATATTAAACAGTGAAAGTTTTTCTTTCTTCCCATGAGTGGTAAAACTTCAGACAAAATGCAAGTGGGTACAATTTTGGATGAAGTCTATGCTTTATGACAGAAACACTCAATATTCAGTGGCTAAAATACTGAGTTTCATTATTCTCTCCTTGGATTTCAGAAATGTACCTAGATATACATATATGTATGTGTTTTCTTCCTTGATCTGTCCGTTTAAGCTAAGAAACAAGACATCTTCATTTCTGGAAGGTTTCTTCTTTTCTGCATCTATGCAAATTTTCTGTATGTGTAAGGCATCTCTGCTCCTCAAAGCTGATCATGAACCATGTTCTTTTTCAATATTCCTGGACATCGGGTTTTCTACAAAGTTGAAACTGGGAAA
>NW_007859739.1:0-626 GCF_000696425.1 Galeopterus variegatus
AATATAGCTACAGTTAAGTTTATATATAGGTAAATCAATCTAATAATAAATAAAGCAATCTAATTGCTTTATTTATTTTGTGATAAAAAAATAAAGAGTGAAAAACTCCTTGAGAGGGCCGGCCCGTGGCTCACTCGGTAGAGTGCGGTGCTGATAACACCAAGGCCACGGGTTCGGATCCCATATAGGGATGACCGGTTCGCTCACTGGCTGAGCGTGGTGCTGACAACACCAAGTCAAGGGTTAAGATCCCCTTACCGGTCATCTTTAAAAAAAAAAAAACTCCTTGAGAGAGAGAGGGATAAATCAATCTAATAATAAATAAAGCAATCTAATTGCTTTATTTATTTTGTGATAAAAAATAAAGAGTGAAAAACTCCTTGAGAGAGAGAGGGATAAGGAGGTGGGGAGGAGCCCATGGTTGGGTTGATATATATATTTTTTTCTTATGGACCCAAGTAAAGAATGAAATCAAGTAAATATTTGTATTAGTCCAGGTATGTGGCTTATTGCCAGGAAACAAGGGGATTGAGGTTACTTATAAATGTGAATTTAAAATGGTGTGCTAAGAACTCTATACTTAATACAGAAAGATATCAAGAAAGGAGCGTCCCCAGACTGAAGGC
>NW_007859740.1:0-626 GCF_000696425.1 Galeopterus variegatus
TATTATAGTAATATTAAAGCTCTTGTGATGACTTATTATATGTCAAACAAATACCGCTGCCGCTGAGTCGTCATGAACATGTTCATAAGCACATGCCCATCCGAGTGCTCACTGTGAGCTAAGGGTGCAGCACCTGCAACCTCCTGCAATCCTCACGCACACCCCTTGAGTCTGAACTTGATGGGGTGGGGGTACGGGCTGTGACATGGAGGGTTGAGAATTAGAAGAAAATGGCAGAAAGTTTTGGACACTACATTAGTCCATTTCTGTTGCTTATAACAAAATAATTGAAACTGAGGAATTTATGAAGGAACAATATTTATTGCTTACAGTTTCGGAGGCTGGGAAGTCCGAAGTCCAGGGGACACAGCTGGTGAGGACTTTATTGGTGGTGACTCTACAGCAATGCAAAGTGTCACATGGCGAGAATAGGCTGAGCAAGAGAGAGCTATGCTTCTCACTTGCCCTCCTTCTCACAGCCATCTGAACCACGCCATGACTTCATGAATGGATCAATCGATTCACAAGGGCACAGTCCTTACAATGTAACGACCTCTTTGAGGCACCACCTTTCAATTATGATAATAGGGTTTCCCACCCTCTTAACACTGTCACAGTGGAGGTCA
>NW_007859741.1:0-626 GCF_000696425.1 Galeopterus variegatus
TCCTTCAGGTGTAGCTCATTAGTGTAACTTATGAATTCCTTATTTACTAACAGAAATTAGTGAGACATCACAAATATCTCCCAATTATGAGAATTACTGATGGCATTTTAGTCTTACACTTACATTTTACAAGACTAATAAAAAAGACAGGCAACTTTCTTTTCCTTGAGAGAAAAGTATCTAAAAACTGCATTCAAAATTAAAACATCTTAAGTCTAATGAAAACCCCAAACCAGCAAGTCTGAGGAATTTGTAATTGGCCTTCTAACTTGAATGAGAGAATAAATTAAAAAGAATCAAATTCAATTTTTTCAAAGGACTGTGATTTTCTACTTGTATTCATGTTACAAATTTGGCAGGCCATAAAGATTTTAGAAAAAGTATTGTTATTATTGTCTGATTTTTTAACAATGCATTTGCTTCCAAACCTACAAGTACGTTTATAAAATATAAAAAAATAAATAAATCGATTTAAGTATCTATTATCCCTGAATGGAGACTAGATTTGATGAAACCTCCACACAGCTAACAAATGTTTGCCTCCCCAAATGACTTTTGCTCTGGCATTATGCCTCAGAAAACAGATTATTATTATTTATGATCATAACAATGTATATTTACACAAT
>NW_007859742.1:0-626 GCF_000696425.1 Galeopterus variegatus
TGGATGCTGGTAGCACAGCTCAGTCCAAGTCTGAAGGCCTCAACCCCAGGGAAGCCAGTGGTGTCCTGGGTGTAAGTCCTGGAATCCAAGAGCTGAAGAGTCTCAAGTTCTGATGCCCAAGGGCAGGAGAGAAGAGTATATCCAGCTGCAATGCATAGAGAGAGAGCTTGGCCTTTTTCTCCACTTTTTGTTCTCCTGGGGTTCCCAGTGGATTGGATGATTCCTGCCCATATTGAGGGTGGATCTTTCCCACCCCGTTCACTTCAGTTCTCTTCTGGAGACACCCTCATGGACACACCTAAAAGGATAACTTTACCAGTTTTTTTCAGCATTCCTTAATCTAATGCTGAAAGTTGACACCTAGAATTAACCATCACAGGGGATGAGGGAATGGAGCATGGGAAATGAAAAGTAGGAGGGAAGGAGGCATGCGCTACGAGGAGTCCATGTCTGAGTCAGGTACAAGGTCTTGCCAAGGCTTCATCTGGTCTCTGCTCCATCCATATCTCAGGGTCTGGGTAGTACATGCAAGTCAACAGCTTCAGGCTGCCTGGAAAACAACTTTACATTCAGGTAAATAATGTCATCTTGCCCCATAACCAAGGTTCAAAATATCAAATAACCAT
>NW_007859743.1:0-626 GCF_000696425.1 Galeopterus variegatus
GTTCAGCAGGTAGACATTCACTGGAGTCCCCTGTTTCCAGGACTGTTGTACCCTGTCCTCAACTATGACTGGTGTCCCCAAGTCCAGAGCCTCTCAAATCCAACCTCACCGGAGAATTAGCTACTGTCTCCTTCGGAAGGGCAGGGCAGTTTCCCACGTAGTTGCCAGGATCTACGGCTCCTCAGACAGACGTCCAGCTTGTCCTCTTTTCGGCCCCTACTGCAGAGGTTCCCGGCCCTTGCCAGGGCTCTGCAGCGGGCCGGGCTGGTCTGACACGCCGCAGTGAAGCTGCAGCGTCACCACTCTGCGAAGACAGCCCCCCTCACCCACTGGCTTTCCGTGTTCCACGTTTTGTTGACCTCTCTCATCCGCTGTTGTCTTTTCACCTGGTTTCTATTGTCGGGGATTTCTACACTTAGGAAAGTAATTCTGTGGTCATTTTAATGGGGTTTGGGGAAGAGCAAAGATAAAAAATATATGTTCGACCTGCCATATTTCCACGATTGCTTTCATACCGTGAGAAGAAGGAAAGCTGGTGACGCTGAGTAACAAGCGGGACTGATCAGGCAGACCCTGCAGATCGGGCCAGACCTCGCAGCCTGGTGGTAGCGCACGACCGTGGGCTG
>NW_007859744.1:0-626 GCF_000696425.1 Galeopterus variegatus
CAATAAACATCAAATTTAAGGTGATGCTTGGATGAAAGAAGGGTGAAATCACTGTTTCTTTTTGAAAAGTTTATAGGGACAATGCCCCAAAGACTCAGCAATTTTCAAATAGATATTCCATTTTAAGAAGGGACTAGAGTGTATTGAAGGTGAAGCCCACTGTGTCAGACCATCCACACCAATTTGCGAAGAAAGTTTATCTTTTTCATGCCCTAATTGAAGAGGACTGATGATTACTAGCAGAAACAATAGCCAACACCATAGACATCTCAACTTGTTCAGCTTACACAATTCTTTTTTTTTTTTCCTTTTTGTCTTTTTTTTACTGACTGGTAACGGGATCGCAACCCTCAGTGTTGCGCCCACACCGCACTGAGCCAGTGAGTGGGAACCGGTCTCCACATGGGATCTGAACCCTCGGCGGGAGCGCCGCCGCACTCCCAAGCGGCGCACTCTCCAGTGCGCCACCAGGCTGGCCCACAGCTTACACAATTCTAACTGAAAACAAAGCTGAGCAAATTTTCTAGTCCATGGGTGCCAAAACTGTTGCACCCAGATCAGATACACACAAGACAAGAACTTTCAATGGAAACTTAAAGCAAGTGGTATCAATATTCTGAAGCATT
>NW_007859745.1:0-626 GCF_000696425.1 Galeopterus variegatus
GCTGGGTGTTCCTGATCTTACAGGGCATGAGAAAACTACATTTGGCTCATTCTGCAAACACATAGATACACAAAGCATTCTGAAGGCCTGGCGCTGGCTTCTGAGCATGCTCCAGTTCCTCTTTAATAAGGAAGTGGCGAAAACACATCACCAGCTGGCTAAGGGAGTCAGTCTGCTCCAGATGGGCTCCTTTAGTGATTGTGCATATTTTCCTTGTCCTGCATGTTCTTGTCTATCCTTGGTTACTTCTACCTTGCTTCAGGAACCTAGTCTCTAAATCTCTATTTTGCTTAAAGTACAGTTATCAATCTCTCTCTCTGTCCCCCATCTGTTTTCCTCCTCAGATCCCTTCCTTTTCACATAATTTCTTGTTTCTGCTTTTCTGTGTTCATACTCTTTTTTCTCTAGGTGTCAACTGCCATTCTCTGCTTTTCCCCAGTCATGTCCTTTTTTCAAAAGACTGCCCCAACCCAAAAATGAAACTAAGAAATCAATTCCATTCACAATAGCATCAAAAAGAATCAAAGGGACACGTTTAACCAAGAAAGTATGAGACTAGTAGATAGAAAACTACAAAACGGTGTGGAAGGACAGTAAAGAAGACCTTAAAAAATGGAATGATTCAT
>NW_007859746.1:0-626 GCF_000696425.1 Galeopterus variegatus
AAAAACTATATATATTCCCCCATGCATTCCTTTAGATACATTATACAAATTTTCATTTTTTTAAAAAAATTATCATTGAGTCAAATACATTTTTAAATTTACTTTGTGCTTCTTTCTTTGACCTATAGAGGATTTAATTTGTTTATTTTTAAATATCTAGGTCTTTCTAGACATCTTATCATTTTTCATTTCTAATTTAATTCTGTTGTGGTCAGAGAACATAGTATTCAAAATTTCAATCTTTTGAAATTAACAGCAATTGTTTTATTGGACCAACATATGAGCAATCTTGGTGACCATTCCATGTGCACTTGAAATCAATGTGTATTTGCATTTTTTGGATGTAGCGGTCTCTAAAAGTCATTAAGTTAATGTGGTTTACCTGTGTTGTTCAGATCTTCTAAATCCTTATTAATTTTTTTCTAAGTTACTCTATCAATTACTGAGAGATGCATCTTACAATATGAATGTGAATTTGTCTATATATCTTTTAGTTTTATAAATTAAAAAAATTTTTTTTCAGCTTTATAAATTTTTGTTGCATGTATGTTGAAGCTCTGATATTAAGCACATGTTCAATTTCTGATGTATGAAATTTTTAGGAGGAATCCATCATTGTCTCCAGT
>NW_007859747.1:0-626 GCF_000696425.1 Galeopterus variegatus
ACTTTACCACTCACTAAATGTTTATTTTCTGAGGTTGATGCTAAGAGGGTAAGCTGTCCTTATTTAGCCCTTATTTAGCCCTCCTGAAGTCAATGTTACACTGCAGGGAGCATGCCCACAGCTGAAGCCTTTCAAGGTTTGAGAAATTTAAAAGATCAACAATTAAAGTAGCTATCCAATAGCTATTTTCTGCTGTTTCCCTACATAAGCATAAGAATTAACAGTTCTTTAACATTTACTGTGTGCCAGACCCTGCTCTAGTAATTTTCTGTGGAGTTTGTACTGTTTTTACTACTATATAATTATACCCATAGGAAGAACAGAAAGGTCAAGAGACTTGCCCAAGTAACAAAGCTATGAGGTGGTGGAACCCAGGATTCAGACCCAGCAGTATAGCTTTCGAGTTCACGCGCTTAAACAGCACACTACACGCACACCAGCATCTACGTACACATAGCTCCTTCGACTATTTCTTTTTTGTTTTGTCTTAGTTATTTGGAATTCTTATTTCCTTTAAAAATTCCCATTGCAACAGTTTTCTCTATCATCAGAGAAAAAGATGTAAATAAACCTGAAAATATAAATTGGCTATTGAAATTCATATACCCATGCACACACACACATTC
>NW_007859748.1:0-626 GCF_000696425.1 Galeopterus variegatus
ATAGATGTCCAGGAGTCAGGGTTGCTTAGTGAATATCTATTTTTAATGGAAACAGATATTCCTCTTCATTCAAATATTGTTAAACTACCTAATATATTTTAATATATTAAAAGACACTACTCTAGGGCCAGCCCATGGCTCACTTGGGAGAGTTTGGTGCTGATAACACCAAGGCCACGGGTTCGGATCCCTATATAGGGATGGCTGGTTAGCTCACCAGGGTTAAGATCCCCTTACCGGTCATCTTTTAATAAATAAATAATAATAATAAAAAAAGACACTATTCTAGGCACTGAGCTACTCACTAGCAGTAAGCAAACAGATTTAAATGCCCTGTTCTCTTCAAGCTTAATTCTAAGGGGGAAGGGTCAAGGGAGAGACAACAAAGGAAATAAGCACACACAGTATATTAGAGGGTAGTAAGTGTTTTGGAAAAAAGGTAGTGAAGGGAGACAAGAAAGTGCTGGGGAGGAGACCACAGTTTTATTTAGGGTGGCTAAAGAAGGCTTCACTGAGAACATGACATGAGTAAAGACCTAAAGAAGGCTGGAAGCTGCACCTGGAATATCTGTACACACAGTATATGTGAAGGAGGAAGGTCCTAGGTAAAGGGGGAAAGGGACAAT
>NW_007859749.1:0-626 GCF_000696425.1 Galeopterus variegatus
ATTTGGATATTTGAGTGATTAGGGTTGTCTGTTATCTCTCTTAGGTTTTCTTCAATTTTTTTAATTCTTTTTTCTTTTTTTTTTTTTGTCCACCTGTGTTATTTCAAACAGGCAGTTTTGAAGGCCATATATTCTCTTCTGCTTGTTCTAGTCTGCTGGTTTATCTCTCTGTTGTGTTTTTTTATTTCATTGAATGAATCCTTCTGCTCCAGAAGCTCTGCTACATTCTTTTTCAAGGCATTGATTTCTTTGTTTATTTCCTCTTTCAGATCCTGTATGCTTTTTTGTCATTTCATTATGTTGTCTAACTGAGTTTTCTTGTATCTCATTTAGTTTTCTCAGAATTATTACTTGAAATTACTTATCAGTCATTTCAAGGACTTCCTGTTCTATAGGACCTAGAGCTTGAGAGTTATTATATTCCTTTGGCAGTGCCCTACTTTCCTGGTTTTTCGTATTTCTGGTATCTTTCTGTTGGTGATTAGTCATTGTGGCAGAGGCTTTCACAGTCCACGTGTTCCACCCTGGTGTCTGCAGCAGTCGCTGGGAGTGTTGCTGATGTTCATCTGCCTGTTGCTGCCTCGGTGCCTATGGGTCAGTGTGTTAGGCTCTCAGGGGCAGGGTCT
>NW_007859750.1:0-626 GCF_000696425.1 Galeopterus variegatus
CCACCTTTCAACACTATCATAGTCTGATTTCCCACCCTCTTAATACTGTCAGAATGGGGATAAAGCTTCAGTGAGTTGGGGGGGGGGGCATTCAATATACAGCACACACACAAAGAAATGATAAAGCTTTGAGGTGAGGGATATGCTAACTACTTTGATTTGATCACAATGCATTATATACATGCATTGGAATATCACATTTTACCCCATAAATATACACAATTATGTGTTTATATAAAAAAAACAACTTTACATAGGAAATTATAAACAAAGCAGATTGCTATAATCATGTAAACTATTGAATCATTTGAATCATAGAATACTGGCTGTGGATGGAGCTACAGAGATCTTGTCCCAATTTTATTCTACAAATAAAGAAATGGATCCCAAGTGGATGTGAAATGACTTGTCTACTGTCACATATTCAAAGTTACTTGAGGTAAACATGTATCTCTTACTTCAAAGATTAACCTCAAGCTTAGAAATATCCCTGTTCTGGTTAATTTCAAGACTTGGTTACATAGTAAAAAATGGAAAGTACACTGGTCTGAGTAATTTTGAATCTTTTAAATATAACCTAATATTTAACAGAGGGTTTGACACATAATCAGTGCCCAGTGCTTATG
>NW_007859751.1:0-626 GCF_000696425.1 Galeopterus variegatus
AAAAATAAAAAAAGATCTGTAAAAGAAAGCCCAGATAGGATGGAATAAATAATTAGGAGTAACTGAAACCAGGATTTCATGGAAAATGCCCACCCTGAATGTTAAAAGTATTGGTTCTAAAACACCGTTTGGAAAATAGGGTTAGTGAGTCTATGAAGCTGGCTTGAGAGAACTCCAGCAACTCAAGTACCGTAGCGGTCTGCTCCAGAGGCAGGCTGCAGCAGGGCATTCAAAAGAGGTCTCCATTCTGTAGCAAAATGGAACTGAGTCACTGTGATGTCCTGTGTCATAGGAAAGCCAAGGTCCACCAAGTACTGCCAGGCTGGCCTCTTTAGGAACTCAGGATATAAATGAGTCACCTCTTCAAGTTGCTTTCCCCAAATAAACAATACTCCAAATTTCCTATGGCATTTGAGCCATTAAAAACAATTTCACTATTCATAAGATCACTGACCAAATCAGGACTCTGGAGACTGTGTATGAGGGGTCTCAATTTTTTGAGACCAGGCGAACAGTCATAACCCAGGCCATCCTCTGCAATCCTGGACACGTATCACCCTAGCACTACTGGGTACCTGTCATAAAGGCCCAGGGATGCAGTTGAGAGGTGTTTCGGCATCCGGGTC
>NW_007859752.1:0-626 GCF_000696425.1 Galeopterus variegatus
CTGAGAAACCTGGTAAAGCTATCTTTTTAGGTGTTTCTGTGAGGGTGTTTCCAGCAGATATGAGTATGAGAGTCTGAGTGGCCTGGGTGGAAAAGACCCTCCCTCTATGTGGGCATGAACCATCCAATCCGCTGGGGGTCCAGAGAGAACAAAAGACACAGGAAAAAGGTGAATCTCTCTTCTCTCCTTTCCATGGTCATCAGAGCTCAAGACTCTTCAGCATTTGGGTTCCAGGACTTACACCAAGGACACCATCAGCTTCCCTGATTTTGAGGCCTTTGGACTTGGAGGCCAACTACCAGTATCCAGTTTATAGACAGCCTATCGTGGGACTTTTCTTCACAACCGCATGAGCTAATTCCCCTAATAATCCCTCTCATATAATTATAATATATCCTATTGATTCTCTCTCTCTCTGGAGAGCCCACAGTGCCTCATAGACATTTGATCCAGGGAGGCTATTACTATTATCTCTAAAGTAGGGACAATTAAAGAACTTCATAGACCTTCTCTTCAGGACCAAAACACCAAAAGCAGAGGCTGGCACATAAAATGTACACTGATTGTTCATTACTAACATTCTGTCAGCTTCCTAAAAGGATTTGAGGAGGTAGCAAGATGGCGAC
>NW_007859753.1:0-626 GCF_000696425.1 Galeopterus variegatus
GACCAAGCAATCAACCGTGATTAACATCAAGCAGTGGCCAGCTCTAGAATGGACTCTTATGTTGGTTCTTCCTCCTTTCCTTTTCTCTCATTCTAGCTTTCCTGGAATTGCACTGCCTGATGCAATAGTGGCACTTCAGTTTTACCTCAATTCTGCTTTCTAAAACCCTGGAAGGTGGCCCCAGAAAGTGGACCCTTGGTTTAGGATTTGTTGTTAGATTGTTCACATCATAATTAATAGTGAAAGACTGTATTCTTTCTTCTTAAGATCAGGAACAAGGCAAGGATGTTTGCTCTCACTACTCCTTTTCAACACTGTAAAGAATTATTAGCCAGTGCAATAAGGCAAGAAAAAAAGTCAAACAGCTTGGAAAGAAAGAAATCTGCCTCTATTCACATACAACATAACTGTCTACATTTTTTAAATCCCATAGAACTAATAAGTTTAGCAAGTCACAGAATACAAATCAATACACAAAAAATATATGAAAATTGCATTCCTATATACTCACAATGAATAACTGGGAATTGAAACTAAGAAATAGCACTGAAAAAAAACAAATACTTAGGTATAAATCTGTGTGCTGAAGACTACAAAACACTAATGAAATAAATCAAAGAATACCT
>NW_007859754.1:0-626 GCF_000696425.1 Galeopterus variegatus
CAATGAAAGATAGATATCTTCTATTAAGGCAGACATTGAAGAAATTTGCAAAAGTGTAAGGAAATAAAAGCAATGCCACACTTCTCACTAAATGTTTTCATTTGGGAATATATAGTTACTTTTCGTAAAAAATATTTGTGATAACATTTAATGGGTATATTATTTTACTTAAAATGTATGAATCAAAATTTTTAAAAATTAGTTTTAATTTCAAACATGGTAAATATTGATAGATATAACCCATGTAAAAATGCTCTTTGGGGAGTTTCAATAATTTTTAAAAGTATAAAGGTGTTCTGAGTCCAAGGGGTTTGAGAACTGCTATCCTACGCTAATCCCTCAGTTTGAAATCCTGTCTCGACTGTCCCTGTCCCAACTCTTACTCGTTCTCCACTATTCAGCATGAAGTGAAGTCCCCAACCTCCTAGACAGGATTACACTGCCCAGTGAGGAAGAACTATGGACCCCCGTGTTCCTCCAGCATGTCACACTGATCACCTTCCAAGCTGCATTTTTTTCTCCTGCCTTCTCACTAAGTCAAGGAGGTCTTTTCTTGCATTCCAAGTATTTATTTATTTATTTATTTATTTATTTATTTTTGTCTTTTGTCTTTTTCCGTGTCCGGC
>NW_007859755.1:0-626 GCF_000696425.1 Galeopterus variegatus
AAAAAAAAAAAAAAAAAAAAAAAAATAGAATTCACTACACTTTCTAGTACATAGTGACCACATAATAAACATTATTTGTTGTTATTATAATCATAAAATAAAATAGATTGAAACCCAAAATCTGACTTCACATCCCATAATTTAAACCTTTGGAAGTTTGGAAGATTTTATAAATTGTCTTTTTTTTTTATCTATAGTAGATGCTAAATTACTTGCATTTGATTGAACATTTTTTTCCCCACATTAGGATTAGTTGTCACTAATAAGGCTGTGGCAGCCACAGTTTTCTTCTTTTAATGTAAGCATTCATTGCTATTAACTTCCCTCTTAGAACTGCTTTTGCTGTATCTCATAGGTTCTGGTATGTTGTATGTTCATTTTCATTTGTCTCCAGGAATTTTTAGTCTCCTTTCTGTTTCTTCTTTGACCCATACCTTTGTTTAGGAGCATGTTGTTTAACTTCCATGTATTCATACCATTTCTAGTGTCCCTTTTGTTGTTGATTTCTAGTTTTATTCCATTGTGGTTGGACTAGATAGTTGATATGATTTCAGTTTTTAAAAATTTGTTTTGTGGCCTAACATATGGTCTATTCTAGAGAATGTTCCATGTGCTGCTGAGAAGAA
>NW_007859756.1:0-626 GCF_000696425.1 Galeopterus variegatus
TGGGCATCCACAGTCAATACAATTGAAAACAGTATTTCTTCATTAAATAACAGCATTGGATATACTTCTTGTCTTCAAGTTTTTCAGTCTAGAGAGAGAAGGCAACATTTAGAGAGATTATCATAAAATCATGTGATACACAGGTTATAATGAAGTATAGACAGAATTCTAGGGGGGAAGGTGATATTTTTACTTACTTATTTTTTAATTGAGAAATAAAAATTATATATATTTATGGTATACAACATGATGCTTTGAAATATATATACATTGTGGAATGGCTAAATTAAGCTAATTAACATATGCATTATCTCACATACTTTTCATTTATTTGTGATGAAAGCAATGAAAATCTACTCTTACCAACTTTCAATTATTTTTGTATCCTTTGAACAACATCATCCCCCTACCCCCCTGCAACCACAAGCCCTTGGTAACCACCACTCAACTCTTTGCTTCTATGAGTTTGAATTTTTTAGATTCCACATATAAATGAGATCATGCAGTATTTGTCTTTCTGTGTTTGGCTTATTTCACTTAACATAATGTGAAGATGATATGTGAATTGACTCTTACAAGACAAAAAAAGTATTTATATAACAAAAAGAAAAGGAATTAAAATGTAT
>NW_007859757.1:0-626 GCF_000696425.1 Galeopterus variegatus
TGAGTAATCTCACAGAATATTTTCTGAGAAGTGAGGCAGTTGGGTTATAGGATGCCTATAATTGAAATTTTAATAGATATCAGCCAATTTCATTCTAGGAAAAGTTATTTCATGCCATATTCCTGAATGAGAGTGCAGATATCCCTATGGACTTGCTATTGCTACATGTTATCAAGGCTACATTTTGCCAATAAAAGGCAAAACAGACTGAAACATGAAATACAGTTTTTAATATGTATTTAAATATTAGTATACTTGAACACTTTTTATTTTGTTTACTGGCCATTGATAATTCTTCTGAGACTATCCAGTTCATATCATTTGTCTGTTCTCCCACTGAATTGTTTATGTTATTCTTTTGGATTTATCTACATGTACACGTTCCATTTTTGTTTACAAAAATGATTTAGCTTTGTTTACTTTTTGACATAAAGATATTTTATATTTTTATGTTCTCTTTTTTCCCTTCACTGATTCTTGATTCTACCATTATTTTCCTATTAATTAAAATATCACTTTCTTCCTATGTTAAATCCCGATATTTAACTTTCTTTCTAGACTCTTTCTTCTGTTCCATTGTCCTCTTTCTTCATTCTTAAACCAGTGCCAAAATATTTTAATTACGT
>NW_007859758.1:0-626 GCF_000696425.1 Galeopterus variegatus
ATTCCACAATCCCCTGTCTGAATTCCTGCCACACAGAATCTGCATGCATCATAAAATGTTTTATATCACTAAGTTTGGGGTGGTGTGTTACACAACAATGGATAATAACAACTAAACAATAGATAATTAAATACCAAAGTAGTAATAATGGGATTTGGAAATTGTTTTCTTATTTATATTTTCCAATTTCTCTTTAATAAATGTATATTATATACAGGCCAAACAATGTTTTGCAAAGAATCTCAAGAATAATTACAAAGATACTCTTAGGCCTACTCTCTCCTGGACTCGTTCTCTACTCCTATCCAAATTCACCGATTAGGTTCTGAAACTCCAGACTAAGAATGGAAAAACGCTAAGATCAATCTGTGGATTGCATAAATGATCATGAAAGTTATGATTTTCACCCACATTAAATTTATTTTCTTTTATTTTAGATCCCAAATGATAAAATTTATTTTTTCACAAATTTTAAAAATACTTATGAGTTATTAAGATGGGTGACACCTATTAGTTATACAGCAAAAAGAAAATCACAAAGGTACATTTGTCACAGTAAATGCCACCAATTAATTATACAAACAAGTTGGAACAAGCTCAAATTATGTGAAGAATGTGTACAAGCT
>NW_007859759.1:0-626 GCF_000696425.1 Galeopterus variegatus
TGTGTGTGTGTGTGTGTGTGTGTAGATACACATACATACATAAATTTATACACATACACACATACACATACACATACATACCCATACACACAGGGTCTTCAAAAAGTTTACAGAAAGATTTTTATAATCTTTTAATTCCATTTTCCCACTGACTTTGAAGTACCTTTGTGTGTGTATGTGTGTATATAGATATAAATATAGATATATAGTGAGAGATTATAGAAATTAGTGCATGTGATTACGGAGGGTGAGAAGTTCCACAATCTGCAAGCTGGAGAAACAGGAAAGCTGGTGTTGTAATTCAGTCTAAGTTGGAAGGCCTGAGAACCATGAAGGCTGATGTCTAAGGACAGGAGAAGTTTGATGTCCCAGCTCAAGCAGAGAACAAATTCACCTTTCCTCTGCCTTTTTGTTCCATGAAGGCCCTCAGGCATTGGATGATGCCCACCTTCATTGGAGAGGGCATTTTCTTTACTCAGTCTACTGATTTAAATGCTAATCTCTTCTGGAAACACCCTCACAGACATACCCAGAAATAATGTTTTACCAGCTATCTGGGCATCCCTTAGCCCAGTAAAACTGACATATAAAATTAACCATTGCAGGAGGACTACGGCATGAGCCAG
>NW_007859760.1:0-626 GCF_000696425.1 Galeopterus variegatus
TAGATCTTGAATTATAATGGTGAAGACAGTACAAAGAAATAAATGCGGGCATGGTATGATGTCCCCAGGGATGAGTTATATGAAGTATGTTTTTCAATGTAAAAGGATAGAATTGCCATGTCTGTGCAGGATTTCATAGAGTAAAGTCAGGGAGGCTCTGCATGTTGGACAAAGATCGGAACCAAAAATACAATGTGCCATGGAATGTGTTAGAAAATATATAACAAATCTCAAAACCTAAGAATACCAAAGAATAGATTTCCACACAAGAAAAGTGAGGAATGGGCAGCCTTAAATACTATCAGACCATATAAAGACCAATTGTCAAAATCAAGGTGGAATAGGAAAAATCAAGGTGGAGTGACAAAAAAAGTAGTCTACCATTTTATATACTAAATGCCCAAATCTTGTTGTTTTTAATATTTCCTTTCATGATATACTAGCTTATTCACTTTGTTCATTCTTTCTATATGATTGTTTAATCTACAAGTGTTGTGACACCAAAAAGATAGCATTACTTTTGTTTTTTAGGTAAACTTATTTTTTTCTCTTTTATTTTTTTTTTCTGTTTTTTTTTTAATTTTTATTTTGTCAATATACAATGTAGTTAGTTATTGTGTCCCATC
>NW_007859761.1:0-626 GCF_000696425.1 Galeopterus variegatus
CTTCCTTTTGTGGAATATGGGATGAAAGACAATACAAGAAGCAAGGGAGGAAGAAAGGAAAGGAGACAGGGAGGGACCGAGGAAGGGAAGAAAGAAAAATGCTTCCATTAAGAACTGTGTATCTGGGGAAAGAAGGGAGCTTGAGACTGAACTGTGATCATAACTGGTGCTCTTACATACCTGATCATTTGGTGAAGTGGGTGCCAAAACTCTCTTTGTATGAATGACGAAGGATAATCTTGAGATTCTTAATAAAGAATTTTATGGGTATTTTTTACCCCCAAAATAAATTTTTCAGGCAGGAGTAGGGGGGATATCAAGATATAAGCAACAGATAGTATAAAATAAGTAGACATGAGATTTACCTTTCAACCCAATCTCCCATGACTCATTGATGATTATTTTGGAAAGTGGAAGAATATAAGTAAAAAAGTGAAATCGTTTCACTAAAAAGGCTGAATAGCTGTAGTTACCCAAATTGAGTATATGACCAAAGGGTCATATGAGTATATGATTCATTTTAAGCATCTTTTTATTTTTATATTTTTAACTAACTGCTTAATTCAAAATTAATGGGCCGGCCCGGTGGCGCACTGGATAGTGCGCCGCTTGGGAAGCGCGGCGGC
>NW_007859762.1:0-626 GCF_000696425.1 Galeopterus variegatus
ACTAGAAAGCCAATGTGTTATGGATTGTAACTGCCAAGTGAATAGGAAAGCTTGTGTCAGCTGATCAGCACTGAGGAAGATTATTGGAAGCCATCTATAATGAGATGTTTGGTGAGCCTAGACACACAGTAAGAACAATTAGATAATTTCTTTTTTTTTTAAAGGTGACTGGTAAGGGGATCTTAACCCTTGACTTGGTGTTGTCAGCACCACGCTCTCCCAAGTGAGCCATGGGCCGGCTCTCAATTAGATGACCTTAAAGGTAATATCTAACCTGGTGTGGACAACTCCATGCATATTCTTACCAATTAGACCAGTCACTTTGTCATCTGGTCTACTAAAATGCCTTCCTGAGAGCAAGGTCCGTGTCTTTTATGTTCTCCATTAAACCCAATGCTTAGCACGTTGATGAATACTCTAGGAATTCTTTGCCTTGGACGATGCTACATGAGCACTGCTGAAGTCCGCTCTCTGACTCCCATTTTTCCCTGATCTTTGCCTATTATATCTCTTCTGTTGACACATTCTTTCAGAATTATTCAAATCAGAGTTGCTTTCTCTCCACTTTGGGACTTGGTTATTGTCTTTTAAGGTGGCTTTTGAACAAATCTCATTCCAAATATTTT
>NW_007859763.1:0-626 GCF_000696425.1 Galeopterus variegatus
CTGACCCAGGCCCCAATTTACACAGGTGAAATAATGATCAAGTTATGCAGGGTTGCAAAGTCAACTGCCTAAAGTAAATACGAGTAAAGGAGGGTGGCAGACACTGCTGGTGCCTCACTCAGATCCTCTGCCAGTTGTGAGCCACTCTCAGCTTAGCCTAAGGGAAGACTTAGGCTGACAAGTCACCCAACACGTGGGATGGGCAGGGGGAGGCAGGAGGAGAAGAAAAGCTTTAAGCACAAGGGGTATTAGACACTGTCCATTACAGTGAAAGGCGAAAGCAGCACAAACGCCCAAAAGGAGAAAACAGTCACTCAAATGATGGTTCAGGAAATCCTATGCTCCCATTTTAAACAGTAATTAGGAAGACTATTAGAGGAACATGGGAAAATATCTACAATATAATCTTGAGTGAAAAACACAGACACAAAATCATATCACCCACAAAGCTGGCAGACTTTGGATGGAATCAGACCTGGTTTTGAATTCCAGCTCTGCCGACTATGACCACATGACCACCTGGAGCCTTGGTTTCTGCATCTAAGTAATGGGGATACGGGCTGGCCGGTTAGCTCAGATGGTTAGAGTGCTGCATTGATAATACCAAGGCCAAGGGTTCAGATCCC
>NW_007859764.1:0-626 GCF_000696425.1 Galeopterus variegatus
GTTAATTAACTTGCCCAAGATCACAGAGTTACGAGTGCTGAGCTGGGAGTCAAACCCAGACCGCTGGCCCAAAGTCTAGGATTTGAGCTATTCAGCTCTATTGCTTCTTATGTTCACCATGAGAAAGGTTCCTGACTCTCCTTTCTCTATTCCCACTCCTGATTCGTACTCCCCAGAGGCAGCTACCTTCAGCTCTTCTAGGTGTTTCTTCTCGTATTTATCTCCTTATTTCCAGATAAAATGTTATGCTACTGTGGCTTGATTTTCCCACTTTCTGTTGACTTATACTGAGAACGAAGAGGATTTAGGCGTCTTACCCACTACCTCTGACATATACTTCCCCCTCCCCCATTCTCCCAACATAAATATTGCTTACAGTTGAGCCATGCAGTGTACTCTGATTACATTTCCTTTCTTGGTGTGACATTTTGTTTTTCCTGGAGTTAATAATTGCCTTTTTATTTGCTTGTTTATATATTTAGTTCCTTATATACCTGTTACTCATTTATCCCAAATTCTCTGATATAACCATAAAACTCCTATTAATAAGATCAGGTGCAACAAGCAATCTATCAGTACGATTTTTATTCCTTATTGAATGGCCTCCTTGATGGCTCTGTCTTTTT
>NW_007859765.1:0-626 GCF_000696425.1 Galeopterus variegatus
TAGCCAGGCATATATACACTTAGAGAAGTCCATTTAAGCTTAAGGTTAGACTTCTTTTTGAAAGCTACAGTGTATTTACCGCTAGGTCTCTTCTTTATTCTTTAAATTAAGGAGTTTAATTTCTAGTGCAACGTTTTGTCTTTTCAGACATTTGTGTTCTAACTTGCCTTTGCTAAAGAAAAAGTTGTTCTTTATTTGAATAAGAGATTGAGGATCACACATGGCTGTGGCATGTAGTGAGCCCCCTATACCAGGAAGAATCCATGTGACAGCAAGACAGGGCTCATTTCATCTACCCCTTCCATTTACAGACAAGGAAATGAAATAGTCAAGGAGTGGTAACTTATCCAAAGTCACAAAGGGATTGTGACTAGAGCTCAGGAATGTGGTAATGCATGACCTCAAGCTACTGTACTGAAATTTAACACCTCTGATTGATACTATGTGCTTCCTCAGAAAGTTCACTTTTAGCAGTAGGCTAAGCCATCTGCTCTCTGAATGAATGACTGTAATCTATCATGCCACAAATCCATGGGAGAAATCCACGAATTAGAGGTAGAAGCCTTTAGCAGACCCAAGGGATCCTGAGTTTTTGTTTGTTTGTTTCGGCAGGAAAAACATACTCT
>NW_007859766.1:0-626 GCF_000696425.1 Galeopterus variegatus
ACATGTCCATCATGATCAACCCCTCTGATCACTCAGAAAGCAAGCCTGACGGATAGCAAACACTTTGAATGTTGCTGTATACAGTGACTGCACTGTACCAGAGTGAAAATAGAGTTCTGGAAAATCTCACTGGCAATTAAATGTTTTTCTAAGAAGTGACAGGTTTCACTCGTACTCACAAGTCTTTGGCTAGAATTGGTCACATGACCCTGCCCTCCCTCAAATAAGGAAGAACACAAATTCTTTTTTTGAGTCATAAAGCAGGAGAACTGAAAACATTTGATGAGCTGCAGTAATGGCTACTACCTTAGGGTACTTTAAAAAGTTAATGGAAAGATTTGTATTATCTTTTAATTCTTTATTTCCATGAATTGTATATGCCTCATGGATGCTTTCTGTGATGGTCATGGATGCAAAGATCACACAGATAATTTTTAAATATCCATGCAATATGGGCAACATCGAAACCACATGCAAAATATTTGTTTGAAGCTGAATGTTCTCTGACGCAGAAAGCATAAATGGGGAAAGCGCAGAGTAACACAGTTGCCAAATTGGTAAAACTCTTGCAGTTAGATGACAGGTTAAAAGGTTTTTATGGAGATATAAGATATAAGTCAGTGATT
>NW_007859767.1:0-626 GCF_000696425.1 Galeopterus variegatus
TGGTGTGGCCGGTCTCAAAAAGGACAAAAAAAAAAAAAAAGATAATTGGAAAAACTTGAACATACATATTTGGATAATATTAAGAAGTGAATGTTAACTTTTTTAGAAGTAACATTTAAAAAAGATTTCCTATCTTTTAGAGCTACAGTAAAATATTTATAATTGAAATAAAATGATATCTGGGATTTGCTTCAAAATAATCTGTGGATGGGGGTGGTATTTTGAAGTGGGGAGTTTCATCTGAATAACATCAGCCATGAATTATTGACTACTTTTGAATCTAAGTGGTATATAGAGGCTCATTATCCTATTCTCTCTACTTTTATACGTTTCAAGTTTTCCACTGAAAATATTAATTTTAAAAAGGGAATTAGATTAGACTAGTGGCATTTAGTAATGGTATGCCATTAGAATTGGGCATTTGACTCAATTCTGACTACGAAACATGGCCTGCTTTTAGAAGGAGAGGGTGGCAGGAGTTGCTAGAAAATGTTTCACTGTTTGTAAGACAAAACCTAAGGGAGAGACAGTTTTCTTCTTCCTTTGGATGTTGCACCTAAAACTGTCACAGCTATCAGAAAACCATAAAGGGAGCCAGCCCGAGGACAGAGCCGACATCTACAGAA
>NW_007859769.1:0-626 GCF_000696425.1 Galeopterus variegatus
ACCATATACCACTGCTATCCTTAAAGTCTTTCTCTTTCCAGAATCCGAAAATTTCATAGACCTTCTCTGACTCAACTCTCTGTCATGTGCATTAAATTTGCCTGTTTCTCATTCTTAATTTTTTTTTTTTTTTACCCTATTAACAGACTATAGGACAAGAGAGAAAACCATAAAAGCTGATATGGTGATCAGCAATCTCTCCTGTTTAATAGTCTTTTCCAAAAAGACACAGCCACACTACTATTATCACATCTTAACATTAAGGAAACATTCTAAATGCTTTTGGGAAAATTGATTATTCTGCTTGATCTTCCTTTGGGCTACACAGGTTTTAGCAGCAAGTTATTAGTTGGATATGCATATCCTTTAGTTCTATGCTTAAATTCCTTTTATATAAATGTCATTTCTTTGCCTAAGAGGCTGTATTGTAGGAAGTCTAGTCTAGTGTATTTATTTCTCTTTTTAGATTCTTAGCACATAAGATGTAAGAAAGGTTGCATGCAAGACCCCACTGGCCATGCCTTTCTGTCTCTAAAGTCTGTGGTTATAACTTACATGGACACGTTTTTTTCCCTAAATGATGTGCTATCACTAAATTTAAAGCTTTTAGTTCAGTTTAATTATGT
>NW_007859770.1:0-626 GCF_000696425.1 Galeopterus variegatus
TTCTTTTAATTTGCAGAGAATCCATTGCTGGGCCAGCCAGTCCTCGGCCCCACCTTGTCCGAGGCGGACTGGAGCACGCCAGCAGGCCAGTGAGGATGCTCGTGCCCCAGCAGCCTCGTCTGACAAGGCCTCTCCGGCTCTGCACCTGGGGAAGGATAGTGGTCAGTGATTCAGCGTGTGGACGGGGAGCTGCTTTGTGCCACAACCCAAAGCGTGCTCCCTGATCGGGAAGCTGAGCAATTCTTCTCTGGTTCTGGGAGGTTCCGAGGGTTAACACCCCAGGTAGTGTGTGGTTAAGGGGCACGTCCCAGGCCTCCTAGATGTACCCCGGCTGGCTTCCTGTATTCGGGGTGCTGCAGGCACAGGCCGCATCTATTGTACATGTGGGCACTGTGTCCTGTGGGCGAGCTCTCTTCGGACACCTCATCAGATGATCTGATGGCCCTGCCAACTGTGTCACCCTGGAGTGTGTTCTCAGAGCCTATTTCACGGCTCATTCAAAAGAAAGATTAGGAGGACTTTTCCATTTCCCGTGTTAAGTGATTTAATCCACAAGGGACTTGGCCAACACGAGTATCCCAGCATAGCCCAGTTCCTATATCGTTTGCAATCTACCATTCTGATTA
>NW_007859771.1:0-626 GCF_000696425.1 Galeopterus variegatus
TGATTTCTCAGTTGGTTACAGGTGGAGTTATAACACCATGGTCAAGGGTCCATATGTATCACCATATAGGCCAGCCACCAAAAACAAATAAAAACAAAAAGAAAAAAAATGTATATATAAAACAAACCCCATAAAAGTGAAGTTTGCATCGAGTCTTTATACATGTTGTTACTAATGGCCAACCATCTTTCAAATACCTTCCCCCACTGTATCTCCACCTGTAGCACATTGGTCCAAGTCCCCAAAATCTTTAACCTCTATTATTTTCACAACTCTTACCTGCTCCCTGCCTCCCTCCAACTCTGCTCCCTTCTAAATTGATTGTTTATACTGCCAACCAAGTTATCGTCCTGAAAGACAGTACTGAGACAGTCATTAACCCACTTAAAATCCTGTAGTGGCTTTCTACAGGAAAAAGATCAATCCCTTTAGCCTGCTTCAAAAGACCTTTCAAAATCTGACCTCACCCTCTTGTATTGTCCCAACATTGCCCCAGCCACACTCAACTACCAGCTATAGACTCAAAATGCATTGCTATCTTTCCATCAACCCGGAATGCTCTTCGCTAATTGTCTACATGGCTGCCTCCTAGCTGTGCTTCAAGACTCACCTTACACCCCCCTCCT
>NW_007859772.1:0-626 GCF_000696425.1 Galeopterus variegatus
GAGGTGCAGGCTCCTGGTGTTTTGCACTTCCCTTACTTCTGAGGTGCAGAAGCTCTATCCCAGTGTGCAGAAGAGAGTATTGGCCTCCCTTTTCACACCCAGTCCCCATTCATAGTGTGAAAGCTCTACTTCAGGTGCTTCAGGCAAAGATTTCTGGCCCCAATTGCCTTAGCCCCAGATCATTGGTAAGGTGAAGGTTCCATGCTTGGAAGCACAAGCTAAGAAGACCTGGTCTGTTACTCCATTCCCTTGGTGTCCATTCTTAGAATGGGGTTGTTATTTGGGAAAGTGGGTCCTCACCACTGGCTTCACTGCAGTGGAACAATAAATGCCTTGTAACAACACAGGGTGACCCCTAGTTAGCCAGACTGAAAGATAAATGCAAAAGGAAAAATAACTGAGGCTGCACACTGAAAGGTAAATATACCTTGCAGAAATGTTTCAGCCAAATAGCTAAATGAAAAACCAAGCAAAAAACAGCAGCAATCACAACTTCTGGAGTAGGGGGTCAGTATCCAGTGTTTCTACAAAAAATTAGGTAAAATGTCCACTTTTCAACAAAAATTACAAGACATACAAAAATGGGAAAGTGTGAGACACATAACACACACACATGCACATACACA
>NW_007859773.1:0-626 GCF_000696425.1 Galeopterus variegatus
ACAATAGAGATAAATAGAACAAATTAGCAAAATTTTGATTGCTGAATTAAAGTAGAAGATACTTTACAATTGATTGCTGAATTAAAGTAGAAGATTCACTGTACAATTATGTCTATTTTTCTCCATATTTGAAAAAAATTTTAAAGTTCAGGTAGAATTAGATATAGAAACAATTTACAATTTATTCTATTTGCAAGTTTTTTTGCAGGCCAAAAATATTCCAGGATAACAAATACCTCAGACTAAATTCCCCAAAAGCCTCTCAGCTCACTCATTAAAAATGTCCTTTCAAAAACTTTAACATTAGTTAGTTGGGCCATAGAAAACAAAGTTTATTTGTCTGACATAATGTGCAGGCATGCCCTTTTATAATCTTCTTATAATCCACAAAATAAAATAAAAACTATTAAAAAATTTTAAAAAATCCACTGGTATCCTGTTGCCTACAGAGTAACATCCAGACTTCTCTGGATGGTATGTAAGGTCTTCACAATCTGAGTCAACTCTGTCAATTCTAAGCCTCGACTACCTCCTTCCACCGAAGCTGTTAATGAGTTGGCAGAGCATCTGGAAATCATGGTACTCATCAGAGAAAGCCTTACAATTCCACGATATGATGTAGAAAT
>NW_007859774.1:0-626 GCF_000696425.1 Galeopterus variegatus
TTGATCTATAGATCAATGTGGGTAAAATACACATCTTAAAAGTATCATGTCTTTCAATCTATGAAAATTGTATAAACTTCCATGTTTATGGGTTTTCTTTAATTTCTCTAATGTTTTATGTAATCAACAAAAGTATGGGAGTGTTGAATTCATAAAAAGTACAGAAGTTTTGCAGATCTTCTGTTTAATTTATTCTTAGGTATTTGATGTTTTAAAATAATAGTTAACATGGTATAATATTCAAATTAACAAATTTTTGTAGCTGTCATACAGAAACACAAACGCTTTTGCTGTATTGACCTTGTATCTAGCTGTCATGGTATATTCACCTATTAGTTTTAATGTTTTGTTTGTAGATTCCTTTAGATTTTCTATGTATACAATCCGGAAAACAAAAATGATTTGTTTATTTTCCAATCTTGCCTCATTCATCAACCTCAGGAAAACTGCTTTCAATATTTCAGAATTAAATGTGATATTTGCTTTTGTTTTTGTAGATTACCATTAGAGTATTTTAAAAGTTTCCTTTTTTTGTTAATTTAAAGAAAGATTTATCACAATATTATATATTAGCAATTTCTCTCTCTGCATCTATTAAGATCGTCAACTAATATTTCTCCTTTTTT
>NW_007859775.1:0-626 GCF_000696425.1 Galeopterus variegatus
CAAGAAGGCCATTATATAATGATAAAGGGAACTATCCAGCTAGAAGACATAACAATCATAACATGTATGCACCAAATACTGGAGCACCCAGATATATTAAAAAAACACTCTTAGACCTAAAGAAGGAGTTAGGACCTAATACATTAATAGCGGGTGATCTGAACACCCCTGTCTCCATATGGGACAGGACTTCCAGGCAACAAGTCAACAAAGAGACACAGGATTTAATCCATACCCTAGACCAACTGGACTTGGCACATATATACAGAACATTTCACCTAACAGCAAAAGAATACACTTTCTTCTCATCAGCTCACGAAACATTCTCCACAATAGACCACATATTGGGTCACAAATTTTAAAAAAATTTGAAATCATTCCAATAATCTTTTCAGACCACAATGGACTAAAACTGGAGATAAACAATAAGGAAATCATTGGAAGATATACAAATATATAGAAAATAAATAATAGGCTCCTGAATGACCTATGGGTCCAAGAAGAAATTGAATAGGAAATCAAAAAAAATTATATGATGAAAATAAAGATACATCATATCAAAACTTGTGGAATACTGCAAAAGCAGTACTGAGGCAAATTTATTGCAGTGAACAATTATATCAAAA
>NW_007859776.1:0-626 GCF_000696425.1 Galeopterus variegatus
GAGGGCAACACCCATAGGTCTACACACATATGTGTACACACACATCCTCACATGTGGTGGACAGTCAGCAAATACCAAATCTATGAATAGAAGACTTAGGACAGAGAACTGGAGCAAACACAGCATTAGGAGAGTGAGTCCTTGAACTTTATCTGGCCTGTCTTCTAAACTCTGCCAGCTTTCTTTACATGACTGCTATTGTTTGTAAGAAAAGATCCAGAAGTTCAAGGGTACTGTCACAGAAAAAAAGTACTTTTTGGAATAAGCCTTTATTTCAGAAAAGGAATTAATTTATGTAGTGTCAACATAAAACAATCTACACTGATGATAAACTGATTATGTTGTAGTGATAAGATTTCTCACTTCATTCATAACATAAACCTTAATTCCTGCATCATCAAGCACACCAACGTAGGTGGGAAAAAAGTCTCAGAAAGAAAGAGAAAAGAGGAAAATGTCTGGAGAAATAATAGCTGAAAGCTTACCACATTTGACTTAAAACAGCAATCTATAAAGTCAATGTTTACCCTTAGCAAAATGAAAACAAATATATCCACTCCCAGAAACATCATAGTAAAACTGAAAAGACAGAGAGAGAATCTTGAAAACAGCAAGAGAAAAATTCC
>NW_007859777.1:0-626 GCF_000696425.1 Galeopterus variegatus
CTTTAATAAAATTAGTTGACAACACTTAAAAACCAAGAGATTTTAAAAAATTTTTGCTTAGAAAATTAGGACATTTAGCATGACTGGTGTATTCCCAGCTGGCAATAATTGGAAGGGGTCAAATAAAAATAATAATAATAACAGCTATAAATGTAGCTAACACTGACTGAGCACTTACTGTGTGCTACTGTTCTAAGTAATTCACGTGTATTAACGCACTTTTTCCTCGTTACAAGTCTTTAAGTTGTTGCTAATATTATCCCTATTTTACAGAAGAGGAAACCAAGGCATTGAGAGACTAGGTAGCACCCCAAGGTGACCCAGACGGGATGTGGATGAGCAGGGATGTGACACCAGCAGTGCCGTGGTCCCAACCACCACAGGGTACTGCCTCCCTGACCCTTTTTAGACTCTTGTCCTCCATCTGACTCTTATTCATTTGTGCCTGTCTCCTGGTCCCTGCTGATATTTGATTTCAAACTTTCTGCTTTTGACAAGTGTCCCAGGCGGCACGTCACAATTTATGAAGCACGCTCACTTCAATGCCCTCATCTGATCCCTGGCAGCCAGGCTACTCTACCTCTGAAGGGGTACTGTTATAGTTTTGTGGGTGTCCCCAACATCCC
>NW_007859778.1:0-626 GCF_000696425.1 Galeopterus variegatus
AAAAAAAAAAATCGATTATCCCAGCAGGGCTGTTGAAGTGGAGCACACAAAGAACAAGTTGGTCATAAAAGTCTTCTGCTTTGGTGCCGGGTTGTTGTCTGTGTAACAAAGACGTAGGAGGGTTTATAGTTATCCATAGATGGTATTTAATCCCATGTTCTGTCACAAGAAATATGCCTGGCACATCTCATTGCCATATCTTAGGCAGCAGAACTCGAGGGGCATTCACAAATGAATTTGTTTTTCAGCAGCTTTAATTTCAGTCTCTAACTTCTTAGAAAATGTAAATCTCTACACAGTGCAGCTGCCCCAACCTTATATTTTGCTAGCACTCTCTCACTGGATTTTGTGTCTTTTCCTGTCCCTTCTCACACTCACTTTGAAGATCCAGAGCAACTTACAATGGGTCAGCCTGAATGAGCTAAAGAAGATTTATTTTCTTAAAAAATTCATTCTTACCCTTTAAGAAAAACCATATGCATTATGTTACAGTTGTCAGAAATACATATTTTAATTGTACTTTTTGGTTTGGTAATCTTCTTTCTAAATAATGCATGACATATTACAAAATGGTTTAACGAATTGGATATCCATTAATATTTACATGTGTTGGCAATAGAAAAAAA
>NW_007859779.1:0-271 GCF_000696425.1 Galeopterus variegatus
GAAGCTATGAATATGACCCGAAACTGTGATAGAAAATAAGTTCAATAATAGGAAAAAAAAAGTACTATTTAAAATCTCACTTTCAATTTTTAGACATGGGTGATCTTCTAAGAAATATGATTTGTTCTAAAATTAAAGATTTATAAGATTTCAGATAATTGGACATGGTTTATACTAAATCAGCTTTATAGAAAGATTAAAAATAAAGTATATATTAAACCATAGTTTCCATCCAGCTTATTTTTGGTGGAATAATAATAGATATCTTTTT
>NW_007859779.1:5623-6249 GCF_000696425.1 Galeopterus variegatus
TATTTCTGGTATCTCTTCTTTGATGTCTGGTCATCTGGTAGAGCAGTCGCTTCCTCTATTATTCTGGAGAGGGGTTTGAGGAGACAGACATCCTCTTCTTTTTCTAGTCTCTGCTGGTGACACTCCTTGTGTCAATGCAGTCAAGTGTCTGATGGGCCACCTGCACAGTGGCTTTGGCTACTATTGTTGTGTCAAGTCACTTTTACAGCAGCTGTGGCTGTGGTGGGCCACCCACACAGAAGTGGTGTTTTCATCATGCTCCTTGCCTGCTTCCAGGTGGGGGATGCTGCCCTCAGCTCCTGCCTAGGCCCCCCAGGCATGCTCTGCTTCTTGCCTGCTTCTGGGCCACAAGACTTTTCACTTACTGCTAAATAGGAAAAAGAGAGAAGATCTAAGGCAGAACCTGGGGGGGTCTGGTGATGGTTTACTCAGTTGATTAGGGTAGGTGGCAGGAAGATGCAACTCAAAGACAGGGTTTTGCCCTGCTCCACATCCTTAGGTCAGGAATACTCTGGAGATGGCACTTCTGCATCCCGTTCTGTGGCAGACACTGAGAATTGATCAAAACACTCTTTTTCACTGGGCTCAGACATAGCCTGTCTCCTTTTAAAGCTGAGTCTCATACA
>NW_007859780.1:0-626 GCF_000696425.1 Galeopterus variegatus
AAAAAAAATTGATCTCAATAAATTTGACTAGGTACCTCATGTAAGTGGAGTCATACAATATCTGTCCTTTTGTGTCTGACATTTCACTAAACATAATGTTTTCAACCTATACCCATGTTGTAACATGCATCAATATGTCATTCGTTTTTAAGGCTGGATAATATGCCATTGTATGTATACAACACATGTTATTTATTCTTTCATTGGTTGATGAACATTTGGGTAGTTTCCACTGTTTGGCTATTGTTCTTAATGTTGCTATGGACATCAGTTCTTAAGTATCTGAGTCCCTGCTTTCAATTCTTTTGGGTATAAACCTAAATGTAAAATTGCTGAATCATATAATAATTCTGTGTTTAACTTTTTAGGAATCACCAAACTCTTTTCCATAGCAGCTGCACTATTGGGTATTCTGACCAGCAATGCAAACAAGTTCTAACTTCTTCACATCCTCACCATCATTACTTATTTTTCTGATTTTTCATTTGTTTGTTGGTTTTTTACATAACAGTCATCCTAATGTGTAGAAAGTAGGATATCATTGTGGTTTTGATTTACATTTCCCTAATGACTAGCAATGTTGACTATTTTTTCCATGATCTTACTGGCCATGTGTGCACCTGCTC
>NW_007859781.1:0-626 GCF_000696425.1 Galeopterus variegatus
TTTTTTAAAACTTTAATTAATTAAAATTTAAATTTAAGTAGCTACATGTGGCCAGTGGCTATAGTGTTAGACCATGTAACCCTAAAAATATTTTCTTTCCATTGTTAACATAAATGTAGAGCAATATTTTTTTCTGTTAATGTTATTTTCTAGTTTATATATACAGAAAAAAAAACCTTTAAAAAATTTAAAAAATATTTTTAGTGCTATTCCTTAGAGATAGGAAATAATGACATCAGTGGTCTGTTAGATGATGTCATATAAGTCATAGAAATGCTTGGCCTGAAGTCCAAAATACCCTCCCACATGTGGGCAAGGCTTGACTGGTTTATAGAAATGGGATTGAAGAAAACATGAACATACTGAAGGGAGTGAAATCATTGCTGTCCTGTAGGTCTGCCATTTTCTGTTTCCTTCTACAATGATCTATATTCCTTTTGAATGATTTTACCGAGCTTTTTGATTTACTTTGTGGTAAATAAAACGATTACATATTTTATCCTCTTCTGACATGTTGGAAATTTGAGATTAGACTAAATAAAGTGACTCATTTTTCACATGCATATGCTGCCTGCCTGCCACCATGCCACTGGCAAAGACTTCAGATAATGAACTAGTACATGTGG
>NW_007859782.1:0-626 GCF_000696425.1 Galeopterus variegatus
TTTTTAATTAGCTTTCTGAGGTTAATATTGAATAAATTATTTCAATTATTTGCTTAACAAAATTGTTTTCTTAACTGAAAAATAACACTTTACAAATTAACTTAACCCATTTATAAACTGAGAAATATTTATCTGATAAAATCTATTATAAAGACTCTTTGAACACCATAATTCTGGTTATTCTTGGATCATATCACAATGGCAGGGGCTGTGGTCATAGCATAGGTAAAGCTTCATGCTCACTAACATCTGCTTCCAACTGGAGCATCCTTACCACTAACCTAATGGTACTTCCTCCTTTCATTAGTCCCCACATCCTTCAGACAGGGCACACCATAGTCAACAGTGATTGTGTTTTTCAAATATATGTTAACAGCTATTTTTCTCACTAAAATATGGTCAAGCAATAACTAGCAGCTACACCTATTCCCATTCCCCCAATATCAACTTATGATAGCCTTTATTTTTGTCTCTATGTATTAAAAATAATATTTAAAAAGCTGTTTGGTCAATGTTCTCTTTACAAATTAAAAGAATAATCCAATCCTTTACATTAGATTAAACTGGATATTCTAATAAAAGGAAGACCTATGTACAAATTTTATAATTGTAACTATAATGCAACA
>NW_007859783.1:0-626 GCF_000696425.1 Galeopterus variegatus
AAGAGAAAATGGGAATTGAAGAGGAAAGGTAGTAATGGGATCAAGTAACATAACCATGATTAGTATGTCCAAGTAATTCAACCAACATAAAGGTCTGGGATTAGAGCCTGTTGCTATTGGTAGATTCCCCAGACTGCAGGTGACACAGAAACTCCCCATCTCACCAAGTCTTTCTCTTCGTGAGTGTTAGGACTCAAAACTTACCTCTTCCAAACAGTCTCCCTAACGATGAAGTTTATAGTGATGGAAACAAAAATACTCATTGCTAAACCCACTAAGAAATGACCTAGCATATGTGATGTGTCAGGTACTCCGCTAGTGAGAATATTGAAATGTACAAGACAGAGTACCTCTTAAATAAAAAAAAAAAAAAAAAGAAGAAGAACCAAACCCTCAAAATCTAGAGAGGAAAACAGATAAACATCTGATTATAATATAGTATGAAAATGGTATGGATGCAGTTAAAGACAGAATTTAAAGATATAATAATTGAAAAATCAACGAATTCATCCTGGGTGAGGGAAAAGAGACAGGTAAAAATAGCTATCGATAAAGGAGGGAAAATTATTAAGAAAAGAGGTACTACCATATGTAAAAGCAGGAGCATAAGAAAGAGCAGTCTTGGG
>NW_007859784.1:0-626 GCF_000696425.1 Galeopterus variegatus
TTTAGGTTCTTTATCAAAAACTTTCTTCACACGTTATCATTTCTTTAAGTAGTTGGCCTAAGAAAACAGGGAATAGTAACATGAAAGATATAAATAACATTTCTCCAATTTTATGTTTAGACACACACTAAATCATTACATCTAATGATACCCAAAGTTTATTGTCTTCAGCTTTATTCACTTTGGCGAATAAAATCCAAGGGGGAATATCAATCTTATGATCTTAATTTTTTCCCTCAAATTTTGTGCTATATCACATCACACACATGTAGATAAGTGAATCATACTGAATATTGATCATTAATATGTAGACATTTGATTACTTTTACCAAAAAACATCACCATTTCAAAAAATGTACTTAAAATTTATATATGATCATTTGATTTTTCTTCAATTCAATTTTTATTTATGTATAATCATAACTCTATAAATCTAAATATTTTCTGCATTCCTGACATAACTATCAACTAGTCAGCTACCATATACTTGTTGGTACAGATACAAGGATCCACATTTTATGAAGGAATCAAATTAATTCCTGATTCTAAGATTTTAATTAGTAAGAAGTCTATATATTTAAATAACGCATTTCCACTACCTGTAGTTCGAGTAAAAAAAATATCTG
>NW_007859785.1:0-626 GCF_000696425.1 Galeopterus variegatus
AGCATTTCTTCGTTGATATGCACATTGATCAAGTAAGGAGAACAACTGAGTGAACTGTTGTTGGGAGTTAAAAACTAACTCCACCTTAAGTGACATTACAAGCGGCACCATTAACGTGGCAGCCTAAGAGGGTGCTGGGAGGAAGTAGGGTGAGAGTGTCTGCGGGAACCTTGCCTTAGCCCTTATTGGCCAAATATGCGCTTCTGTGCTCGTGAACCCTGCGTGATTGCAATAGCTAGGCATTGAGACAGGATGCGTGCTCTCGTAACCTTTAAGCTGATTGGAGGATGTAAAAACCTCCTCCATTTGCCTTTAAAAGCAAGTGCTTGTGTGAAAATAAACGGAACTGCCTTCTACAGAATCCCCGCTGCATCTGAGTGTCCTTTAACCAGGCTGGGTGGAGTCGGTGGTTGTGCTCACCTCTCTTCATGGCTCTCTTTCCCCGTTTCCTTCCAAAGGGGACAGGAGGGAAAGAGGAATCCTGGGCCGTTTGCTCACCCACCGAAAGGAACGAGGCTAGGGCTGTTCGGGTTGGCCGCCGCTGGCGGACCCGACAAACTGTTCTGTGTCTACAAGAAATCACCAAACAAAATTGTAATTTTTCCTCAATATTAATTTTTAATTGT
>NW_007859786.1:0-626 GCF_000696425.1 Galeopterus variegatus
AAAGTCTTTCATATTTAAAATAAAATCCAGGCCGACCTCGTGGCTCATTCTGGAGAGTGCCATGCTTGGGAGCATAGCAGCGCTCCAGCCGCGGGTTTGGATCCTATATACAGATGGCTGGTGCGCTCAGTGGCTGAGCACGGTGCGGGCGACACCAAGCCAAGGGTTGCGATCCCCTTACCGGTCACACAAAAATAAATAAATAAAAAAAATAAAATCCAAAGTCCTTACCAAGGCCCACAGGGTGCTATATCTCTCCTGTACTTAGACTTGACTTACAGCACTTCAACCACAGAGGTCTTCTTGCTTTTAAACATACCAAGTTTGCTTTTCTTCAGAGATGGGCTATTGTGGTCATCCCCCACTGGGATGCTCTTTTCCCAGTTATCAGCTCGCCTTTCTGTCTTATTTTATTCTATTCTCTGCTCAATTAAAACTTCCTGGGGCCGACCATGTGGCGCCCTCGGGAGAGTGCAGCGCTGGGAGCGCAGCGACGCTCCCGCTGCGGGTTCAGATCCTATATAGGGATGGCCGGTGCGCTCACTGGCTGAGCGCGGTGCGGGCAACACCGAGCCAAGGGTTGTGATCCCCTTACCAGTCACAAAAAAGACAAAAAAAAAAAAAAA
>NW_007859787.1:0-626 GCF_000696425.1 Galeopterus variegatus
AGCTCGCTTGAACCTGCCGGAGAGCTGACTGCGGGTGGCCGGAGTCGGTCCATGCCGGGGGGATTCAAAGAGGAACTGTGTGCTGTGGGCTCCTCCCCTGAGGAGCTCACGACCTGGTATGGGAGACAAGGCAACTATACAAATAACCGCAATAGCAGGAGGAAGGTGAGAAGTCCAGAGAAAGCCCTACTCAGTCCTACAAAGGCACCCAGAACGACCGGCAGTCTGCGCCTAGTAGAAACCTGAAAGTCTTCCTGGGCGGGGCGGTGCCGAGCAGGGGCTTGAAGTCCTGGCTGATAGACGAGGGTTGCAGAAGACATGCCCCAGCCCAGTACTGAGCGCAGAGTGGAGAGGCATCCGCCTAAGGAGGCAGAGACTTGGCAGAAAACACACACCCTGCGGGCCGCCTCTGCAAGGTCCAACAGCCCAACCTAGTGCGCATAGAGCAGGGAAACGTGAGGATATGGAGGCAGAGACTCGGTAGAAAACACATACCCTGTGGGGCCGCCACTGCGTAATCCAGCACCCAGGGCCAGAGCGCAAGGAACAGAGAGAAGTTCTACATGGGAAGTGGAAGCTCAAAAGAGATCACACACCCTGCAGTACCGTCCCGAGATCCAGCAGCC
>NW_007859788.1:0-626 GCF_000696425.1 Galeopterus variegatus
TCATGTTATATTATCTCTCCTACTAATAAAGACTATTTTGATCTATTTTTTTCCTCTTCCTTGGTCTATTGGACAATTAATCACTTAATTAATACTTAATGCTCATGTTAGAAAGTATTTTTATTTTATAATAGTGATTGACCACTAGCACACAAAGCCTAGTTTTGACAAGGTACAAAAAGTAATATGATAATTTAAATTCCCCTCCCCCCCCAAATGAATCCATGTAGATTCTATGGCTTTAATAAAATGTAGTCAAATTCCTAAGGTGCAAATTAAGGAAAAAAAATAAATAAGGTAGTACAATGGAGTCACCAAATCTCAGGCAAGGAAAATTAGTCTTCGCTCTATTCGTTTTATCCAAAATCTTCTCATCTCTTGAATGTATTAGAATGCATCCAAAAATAAAAATGAATTAAGTGTCTTAAATGCAAGATCTGTGAAAGTAGAATAATGGAGGGGAAAAAAAAGTGTTAAAATAATGTCTACTTTCCAAATATTGAGAGACTGAACTTCAAGCACTATTTTGTAATCTTGATGTTGTCCAAAAACGTTGAGCTAAGAAAAAAAAAAAAAAGCAGTTAAATTAAAACATTATAAAAAGAAAGCACATTGGTGTTAATTAT
>NW_007859789.1:0-626 GCF_000696425.1 Galeopterus variegatus
GCTGACAACACCAAGCCAAGGGTTGAGATTCCCTTACCAGTCATCTTTAAAAAAAAAAAAAGAAGAAGAAGAAGAAGAATGGAAAGATGTCAAATAAACAACCTAACACTTCACCTGAAGGATCTAGAAACACAAGAACAATCCGAACCCAAAGTTAGTAGATGGAAAGAAATAAGATCAGAGCAGAACTAAATGAAATAGAAACCTGAAAAACAATACAAAAGATCAATGAAACAGAAACTTGGTTTTTTGAAAAGATAAACAAAATTGACAAACCTTTAGCAAGGCTAAGAAAAAAAGAGAGAAGACCCAAATAACAAATATTAGAAATAAAAAAGGTGATATTACAACTGACACCTCAAAAATACAAAGAACCATTAGAGATTACTATAAACAATTATATGCAAACAAATTTGAAAATCTGGAGGAAATGGATAAATTTTTGGACACATACAAACTACCAAAACTGAGCCAAGAAGATATAGAAAATCTGAAAAAACGAATAACAATAAAAGAGATTGAAGCTGTTATCAGAAGTCCCCCAACAAAGAAAAGCCCAGGGCCGACAGGTTCACTGCAGAGTTCTACCAAACCTTCATACAGAACTGATACCAATTCTCTACAAA
>NW_007859790.1:0-626 GCF_000696425.1 Galeopterus variegatus
TTTCATGTTTTAACTCATTGAATTCCAATCTTAACCCTGCAACTACTGTTCCCATTATTCATATATTTATATATTATATAAAATATAATTATATATTCTGAATACAAGTCCTTTATCTGATGTATGATTTACAAAACTTTCCTTCCAGTTTATTTCTTGCCTTTCATTTCCCAAATGGAGACTTTTAGAAGAGGAAAATTTTTAATTTTGATAAAGTTTTCTCTTTTCTGGATTAGGCTTTTGGTGTCATATCTAAGAACTCTTTGCCTAATCCAATGGTACGTTTTCTCTATGTTTTCTTCTAAAAACTTTATAATCTCACTTAGACATTGGCTATGGTCCATTTTGAGCTAATTTTCATGTGTACTGTGAGGTTAGTGTCTGCGCCCTTTTTCTCTTTATTTATTTATTTATTTTTGCCTGTGAATATCCAATTGTCTCAGCACCATTTATTGGAAAGACTATGCTTTCCCTCATTGAATGACCTTAGCACATTTGTCAGAAATCAATTGACCGTAAATGTAAGGGTTTCTTTTTGGATTCTCAGTTCTGTGCCATTGGTCTATGTCCCTGTCCTACATCAGCACCACATTGTCTTGTTTACTGTAGCTTTGTGGTAAGTTTAA
>NW_007859791.1:0-626 GCF_000696425.1 Galeopterus variegatus
GAATGAAAACATAATGCAAATCTTTCCAAGAAGTACTGTCATATATGGCAGCATATCACACATATCATTTGAACACTTTCAGGTGAATAATAAGCACAGTCTACATTGGAATGGCTTTGCCTCCAAGCTCCCACTAAAAGCAGCCCTCCCCCCTGGAGAGTATTCTGCTTGCTTCCCAAGGACGGGCCATGTATACTCTCCCTTCCTTCCTAGTTTTTACTGCTTATTTCTCCCTTCTTCTCCTATCCAAATCCTACCTTATTCCCCCTGCCCCCTGACCCATGGTGAATTCCACCTTCTTCCTGAAGTCTTCATTGATTCTCCAAACCACAGTGATTTCTGCCTATTCTGGACTCATTGAAATACTGTATTTGTCAGTACCAATCATTGGGTCTGAGTAAGTAGAGGTAATGAGGGATGTACCAGGAAGAGAAGAACTGAAAATAAATTCAGCAGTAAAAGAAGAACGTTTGAACAGAATATAGAAGAATGTGTTTTAAACTCGTATAATACTAATGCCGTGTTAATATTGGGCCTCAAAAAACATAAATTCACTGTAAGCAGAGTATATGCATTTATAGAATTTTACAATTTCATCTCCTATATCAGTTATTTTTAGGTTTATT
>NW_007859792.1:0-626 GCF_000696425.1 Galeopterus variegatus
GTATTGTCCAACCTCAGGACAGACTGGGACCTTCAACCACTGGCTCCCATCCTCCACTGGTTTAGTATTGCCCTAGAAACCTCAACTTTGCTGTGCTTTCAAGCTGTATGTCTGTGTTGATCAAGCAAGCTCTCTGGATTTTGGAAAAGACCATGAGATAAGAAAGCAAGAGGTTGTGATCACAAGCAGAGGTGAAGCAGTGTCAAAATGACTCTAGCTCACAGGGCATTGTCCAGCATAGGTGTGGCTGGTAACAGATGTGGTCTTAGAGATATGATACAACATGAAAGATATCCTTTTCTCATAGCAATTGCAATCTAGTAGGCAATTAATTATTCATCTATCTCTCATTTACAAAAATATGTAATTTTTTTAAATTTTAGTTTTTGATTCTTATTTTGAATTTTATCAAAATACTTCTTCAAAACTATCTGTACAACTAAGATAACTATATACATTCCTCCTTTAAACTAAGGTGATGATGCATTAAATTCCCACAATTTCTAATAACAATACATTTACCTTATAAAAATTAAGATAGCTTGAGTACCATGCGTTGTTTTTGAGTCTATAATAGTTTCACTTTGGAAATATTTTTGAAATGATTTCATCATTAATATTATTTT
>NW_007859793.1:0-626 GCF_000696425.1 Galeopterus variegatus
GACCAGGTGGGATTCATCCCAGGGATGCAAGGATGGTTCAACATACACAGGTCAATAAATGCGATACACTACATCAACAAAATCAAGGACAAAAAACATGTGATTATCACAATAAATGATTTTAAAAAAGCAGTTGACAAAATTCAACATTGCTTCATGATAAGACTAATCAAACTAGGTATAAAATGAAAATATCTCAACACTCAAAAAGCCACATATGACAAACCCATCACCAACATCATTCTGAATGGGAAAAGCTGAAAGCCTTTCCTTTAAAAACAGGAACAAGAAAAAAATGCCCACTGTCACCACTTCTATTTAACATAGTACTGGAAGTACTAGCCAGAGCAATCAGGCAAGAGAAAGAAGTAACGGGCACCCATGCTGGAAAGGACAAAGTCAAATTGTCCCTGTTTGCAGATAACATGATCTTATATATAGAAAAACCTAATGACTAGCCCCAAACTCTTAGACATGATGAATGAATTCAGTAAAGTTGTATGACACAAAATCATTGTGCAAAAATCAGTAGCATTTTGTACTGTCAGTGAACTAGCAGAAAAATAAATCAAGAAAGTAAGCCCATTTACAATATTCACACACAAAACAAAATCTAGGACCAAATT
>NW_007859794.1:0-626 GCF_000696425.1 Galeopterus variegatus
CCTGAGTCCAGCCCTGAGGAAGGTCTGCTGGAGGGGCCACTGTTGTCCTCATTCAGGATTCTTGCCCCACTATGAGGAAATCTCTGTCACCCCCTCACTGACCTTGTTGCCTTGGGCTTCACTGTTTTCACATCTTTACAGGAAATTTGAGATTCTATCTGCAGGCTTCTGGGTGTATTCAAAGCAGGGAGACCAGGGGCTGGCAGAGCAGCTTCAGGTGCATCCAGCTATCTTGGGAGGAGTTTGTTGGGGTTCATTCCTTCAACAAACATATTTGAACTGAACTATGTCTGAAGCCACACTATGTGCAGTCACTTTCTGGGCACTAAGCATTATTCAGTGAACTAAGGAGACTACATTCCCTGCCCTCCTGGGCTTCCATTCTAGTCAGAAGTGAGACAGTCACAGTAGACATGAGAAGCAGGTAGTGCCACCATATGGTAGATGTGACACCCTTCTGGCCTCCTCTAGGTATGAAAGCATGGTTTCGAATTGTCACCGGGATGGCAAATCCCTGAAGCAGCTAAAATGGTAAGTGGAGTCTGGGTGAAGATGGAGGGGCTCACATCTCCACACAACTACGTGTGGTCTGCGGTGGCCTGTGGATGGGGGGCTGACAGAACTCT
>NW_007859795.1:0-626 GCF_000696425.1 Galeopterus variegatus
CATCCCATAAAAACTATAAACAGATGTGAAGCAGAAATAATAAACTAAATTCAGAACTGTAGTTTAACTCCCTTTATAAGTTCAGGTCAACATCTAGAATATATTTTTTAAATTTTACACTGTTTTTCCTTTGCTTATTTTTCTTGAATCCTGTTACATTTTTGCTCAATTAAGTGCAATTATATATAATATTTGAAATAATTTAGTTGCAACAAATCTCCTCCTACACAGTTTTAATTGGCACAGCTAAATTGAGAAGGTGATGTGCCATCTTTCCTTATGCTCTCCAAAACATTTTCTTAGTATTTTCAGTTTTGGCTTACAGCTGATTTTTTGATGCTAAACTTTTTGTTGGATTAACAAGATGGCAAGCCTTCTATACCAAAAAAATAAAAAAATAAAAAATAAAAATGTGCATTAGATCAAAAAGAGTGAAGGGTAGCATAATGGGGCACTGATGATTTGTTTCTAGAGTTGGAGGACAATAACTCTTTCAGTGCAGGGCAGTGTTTGTGGCTGGATTAGTCCAAATTAGATATTGAAAAGGAAGCCACCCACACAGACTCTAAGGTTGTAGGAAAATGAACCTGCCAGATCAGTTCATATGAAAGAAGGGAATTATTGGA
>NW_007859796.1:0-626 GCF_000696425.1 Galeopterus variegatus
ACAGTATTGACTGACTAAGATGTTGCTGTGGTTGCCAATTTGGTATGGCTACCTCAGTGACGGCTCAGTTGGCCACTGGTGCCTTGCGTGTGTGGTTGCCTCAGGTCTTGGGCCTCTCTGGAGAGCCACCTCTCTGGTCAGCTTGGACTCGGCCAGGCTGCTGGGTCACGGGGCGGTACCGCAGGGTGTGTGGTCTCTGCTGAGCTTCCACCTCCCCTGCTGGACTTCTCCCTGTTCCGTGTGCTCTGGGCCAGGCTTCTGGGATGCACAGAGGCACCACAGATCATGTGGTCTCTGCAGAGCTTCCCCTTCCCCTGCTGGATGTCTCCCTGCTCCATGTGTGTTAGGCCGGGCTTGGGATGGAGCCGGGTGGCGGCGGTGAAGCTTACCTGCTGCTGGATCACATGGCGGCAGCCCGCCCACAGGGTGTGTGGACTCTACGGAGCTTCTATCTCCCCTGCTGGACATCTCTGTGCTCCGTATGCATTGGGCCGGGCTGCTGGACCGCACGGCAGTGGTGTGGTCCCCATGGAGTTCCTGCCTCCCCTGCCAGACTTCTCCCTGCTCTGTGCACACTAGGCCAGGCTGGGAATGGAGCCAGGTGCCTGCGGTGAAGCCTACCTGCT
>NW_007859797.1:0-626 GCF_000696425.1 Galeopterus variegatus
CCTACAGCCTCACCCACCATGACATTTACATGTTACTAGCTAACACCCTCCTTCCTGAAGATCTCCACCGTGTCTGGGACGCGGCCCAAGCTCATGCAGATGAAACCCATTGCACTAACCCTGCTTTCCCAACGGGCCCACACGCAGTTCCCGAACAGGATCCCCATTGGGATTATAATACAAACCAGGGTATCCAGGCCCGAGACCAATTTGCCTCCTGCCTAACTGCGGGTCTTAAAAGGGCTGCCTGCAAAGTTGTCAATTTCCAAAAGGTCCAAAAAATCCTCCAAAAAAAGGAAGAAACTCCCTCCGAGTTCCTCAATTGACTAACTCAGGCTCTCCAACAATACACCAACCTAGATCCCACCTCAAAGGACGGATGCCATGTCCTCATGACATATTTTTTGGCCCAATCCTACCTCGACATTAGGGAAAAAAACTAGAACAGGGTCCCACTAATTTAAGGGACCAACTACCCCCAGTAGTTCTATAGTCGGGGTAGGAGGACCCCATAAAACACCTCCATTAACCTGTCACATCGAGGGCGTCCCATTCTCTTTCTCTTATTCCTTCTTAGTCATGCCCCAATGTCCCGTCTCTCTATTGGGAAGAGATATTCTCGCCCA
>NW_007859798.1:0-626 GCF_000696425.1 Galeopterus variegatus
AAGTATTGCTTATGCACAGCCTGTGTAGTCACCTGGGTGCCTGGCAACCTCTCATATTTCTGCTCTGTCTGTCCTGCCCAGCTTCCCCACCCCACACATTAGTCCTGCTAATGCTGCTGATCCAGGTAGCTGACCTAGCAAGTCTCACTAACCTGCAGCCTCACACACTTCAGAGAGAAACACCCAAAAGACAAGCAAGAATCTCTCTTGCATAAAGGATTCTCCCCGGCAGTATTACTAGAACTGTCTCCTTTCCCAACAGAAGTAGTGATTGGTAAGGAAGGGTGAATGGTAGCGAATCCCCTCCTGCTCTGTGGGTGAGGATGAGGAGGAACAAAGGTATTCAAAGGTGTTCAGAGGCAGAGAACTTCCATTCTGTCATACGAACACTCAGAACCTAACTTGCTTATCATTGGTCACTGGACATGAAGCAAACAGAAGTTGCCTGGAGCAACTCTTTGTGGTCAGAGTGTTTTCTAATCACATTTTACTGCAACAAGGTATAGGAATGCATTGCAAGCTGTCTACCATAATATTGTTTTCACTTCGGCATTTGTAAATCCAGTATTCATTGTAGATTAAATGGCCAGACCCGCATACTAATCCCCCAAATAAATAAGAAACAG
>NW_007859799.1:0-626 GCF_000696425.1 Galeopterus variegatus
TCAAAACCATGAGATAAAGGAACTTTACTCCGTAGACAATTTCACTTTCTTTTCTCACTGCCTCATACTCTATTCTCATGACATCAGTTCGATTAATCCATTCAATCCCACAGACGAGAATTTTTTAATGCATCACTTACAAATTATCTAATGATGAACATTCTCTATACACACACACAAAAAAACCACCTCTCCTTTACAGCTCAATTGGATGCATTTAAATAAACTCTAGATTTAATACTTCTTCCAATTGACTATTTTTACCATCAAGGCCAGATATTGCTTTCTTACACACCATACTCCCTGCTGAAGGGGTTGACCAAGTAGCATCTCATTTTTTTAGGTTGTCTTATTATCCTAACCACAAATGATTGCTCCAAGGGCGAGACATGTCATCCAAGAAGGGCCAAATACCAAAGACATTATTTTTTCTGTAAATTTGGTTTGGATACAGAAACTGAGTCCATTAAGTAAAAATGAGGACTTGAGATATAATATTAGAGAGGTTCAGTGTGTGTTGGTTCATATTAGTTTATACGCAATCCAAAGTAACAGCTTTCAAGAGATAGAACAAGGGACATATTGGGAAATTAATCACATAATCATAAGAAAAATACATACAGAGA
>NW_007859800.1:0-626 GCF_000696425.1 Galeopterus variegatus
TGCAGTAAGAATATCAAAAAGCTTGTTTTTCTTTTAATATGACCACAACTTAAATAACAAGAAATATTTAAGCAACATAATATGATTGTACAAATAAACCAAATCCCTTTTATATTAAAAGTGGAAGCTTGTTAAGAAAAAGTAAAAAGTAAACCATTTCTAAAACTTAAGGTAATAAAACATGTAGTCAAATTGTCATATCCTGAAGCCTAAAGTCCATTATGGTGCAGAGGACATAGTCGTTCTGGGAATCTCAGTCCTAGATATGATATTCAAAGACCTGTAGAAATAAAAGAAAGTGGCATACTAGTTTTAAATGTTTTCTTTATAAAACTTTTGCCTATTTCTTTTGGCTAGACTCTGAACAGATGTATCATTTAACAATGAATCAACCAAATTTGAGGTAGTGAAAGAAAAAATCACAGCATTTCTCTCTTCTCCTGTGTCCATTCTCTAAAGAGCCAGATTTGCTAAAAGGCATGTGAAGTCCTTGCTAGTAGGGCTCTGTCTGCTTCTGGATTGTCATTTCCCATTGTTCCCCACCTCATACCCTATTCTCCAGCAATGTAGACTATTTACAATTTTTCAAACTAGCATTGCAGGCCGATGCCTCTACCTTTGCTGAC
>NW_007859801.1:0-626 GCF_000696425.1 Galeopterus variegatus
GAGCGCCAGCCGCGCTTCCCAAGCGGCGCACTATCCAGTGCGCCACCGGGCCGGCCCTACAATTTAATTTTTAAATGGCAGGACATTTTTAAGACAGAAAAAGGAACATGTATCTTTATGTATCTTACGCCATTTACACTAACTTCTCCACTCTCTTCTTCTTTACCAGCCTCTCATTCAGGATAGTTTTGAGATGAGCTACAGGGAAGGCATAGTGTTATTACCGTCCTTGAGCAGAGCATTCTCTCCTCTAGAGGAACAGCTTCCTCTGTATGGGGGTTACCCACCCTGGCTCACTACTAATCCTCTCACTGTGTCTTCCTTGGTCAGACCCAAGATGAAAACCAGCGCTGCTCTAAAAACAACTATCTTGCAAGGCTGTGTTTTGGATTTTACAAAATTCCAAAGCCGACAATTGCCCTAACACCTGTTATTCTGTTCAATGAAAATTACCTCTATCTATTATCCATCTCATGAGGAACAAATCTTTCTACCATTGTACATTGGCTAATAATTGGTGTGTCTTTATTCTTTCCATAAGAAAATCTTAAGACATTTTTTCAAGAACTTTAATGAAATCCAATTTCCCTTAATTTCCCATTCTGGTAACCTTAATCTAAAAAAAA
>NW_007859802.1:0-626 GCF_000696425.1 Galeopterus variegatus
TGATTATGATATGTCAGTGCAGGTTCATCAGTTGTAACAACTGTACCTCTCAGTGCAGGACGTTGATGGGGAGGCAAGTCTGGGGGAAGAAGATGTATGGGAAGTCCCTGTACTTTCACTCAATTTTTGATATAAAACTAAAACTGCTCTAAAAAACAAAGTCTACTAAAAATTAAGAGTGAAATTTTTATAAAATGAAAAAATTTAATACTAATAATTCCAGGCCATATATATGAAGTAACATTTATCAGGTTCATTTACTAGGAAAATAGGGCTTTGCAAGGATTTAGGAATAGGATCATGAAAGCTTATGAGAAAATATTTACATAGATTTATTCCAGTCTCAACCGCCTGAACATTTTAGTCAGTCCAACTTTACAGTCATGTTCAGACACAAGTTTAAGGAAGTTAAGCTCTTTTTTAGCACAATGGTTAACAAGAAACAAAATTCTGATTTGGAGGATTCGGATACAGGAACAACTGCCAAGATTCCTGCTACAGAATATAATATGGTGTTTGTTTGTTTGTTTGTTAAATTGCGTTTTCTTGGCCGAATTTTGAGGTCCTGGCTAGTTCCTCTTCTTAGAATAGCTGGTTAAATCTATACCCCAACAATCTCCCTTAAT
>NW_007859803.1:0-626 GCF_000696425.1 Galeopterus variegatus
GTACTTTTATGTCATCTTAAAATATTTTTTGAAAACATTTTAAAATTTTCCATTATAAAAGCGTTTCATTTTTTTCAGTGTCTTATAATTAAATACTTTTTAAAAAATGTCAGTTTTGAGTATAATATTCTGGTAAACAGAATATACATACATCTTTTGCCAAGTTCTTTAATTTTCTTAAATATTACTGTGGCAGGTTGCAGCCCCTTAAGGATCGCCACAATACTTGGTACTTTGTCTTCCCTTGAATCTGGGTTGTCTTCAGTGACTTGCTGTCTAATGGAATATTCCAACACCAACATCATCAATATAAGGAGCATTGCCCACTCCTGGCACATGAAACCATTACATAAAATAAAATGGTTTCAAGCCACTGAATTACATTGACATTATTAAGGAAAAGAGCGTGAGGGTTTTTTTTTTTTTAATGCTTTTATTGTATTTCTATATTGCTTGACCTTTTACTTCCAAGTTAGTATTCTCCAACTACCATACACCCTATGATCACACACTTGCAGTTAATATTTGTAAAATACATATGTGAGTAGCTGTACAATGTGAAATTTATAAAACACATAATGTAGATATTATGAAGGATAAAATGTAGAAGAAATAAACAATATCAT
>NW_007859804.1:0-626 GCF_000696425.1 Galeopterus variegatus
TACTCTCTAAATATAACTAGATGGAATAAAATCCATATCATAATATTAGGAAGACATACTACGTACCAGGGACTCTTCTAAGTGTTTTGCATGTAGTAATTCATTTAATCTTCAAAACCCAGAAAACTGAACCCTAGAGACATTAAAGAAAGTATCTCAATAGTCACACAGTAAAGAAGTAAGTGAGCTAGGGTTCAACACCCACAGAAGTAATTGCTGCCATAGATTGCCTTATGTTGTCAAGTTTAATATAAACAACCTGGATCGAAGTAAAGTGATATTAAGTTTTATTGAGTGACTATTGTGTCAGATATTATGTTAGGTCTCTCTATTTCATCTCAAACAATCTGAAAAATCCTCTCTTAAGTACATATTATCAGGGTTTTATAGAGGAGGAAATTTAGCCTCAGACAGTTTGGTAGCTTGAGCCAGGTCACACATCAACAGTGGGTCTGAGAGTTAGTCTACATCACTGATTCAAGCCCCATGCTTTTTCCACTGTAAGACTCTGTATCCCCTTTGTAGATTTGTGTAACATATCACTGGAAGACACAGATAAGGAGGGATTTGATAGAGGAATTAAAGTCAATTAGGTACACTCAGGCCTATACACATTTCATTTGGGC
>NW_007859805.1:0-626 GCF_000696425.1 Galeopterus variegatus
CCTCTGGAGCACAGCCTTGGGAAGACCAGAGCTGGGATTGTCACATGCCCCTTAGCATCCCCAGCCCCCCAGATGGTTCTGCTTCTGTCTTGGGGCAAAGATGTTGAGGACTCCAGCACATCTGTCCCTGGGCCATGGGAGTCCTGCGCATGGTCGTGCCATGCCAGGAGGACAGTCCTGGGCCTGCCCGGGATTCCCCTCGGTGTGGTTGGCAAGACCTGGGGGAAGAATCAGGTCGAATCTCACCCTGGCCACTGAAGCCATGTCCTCTTCTTCAGGCTTTGTCTTAGACAGCTTAGAGTTGTCATCGCCTGTGTGTCAACCCCCTTCTGAGCCTCTGACATGGTGTGAAGGGTGCCAGCAAGCCCTGGCTCTCGGGCACTGGAGCTCGGCTTCCACAAGGTGCTCCGTGTGCGTCTGCCCCACACAGCGTGTGTACCTGGAACATGGCCACGGGCTGGGGTGCCCAAGGAGGTGATGGTGGGGGCCTCGGTGTCCAGGATTGGAGCACGTCGGCCCAGGCTGGGCTGCAACCGGGCTCATCTCTCTGCCCGACTGCCTGCTCGCGGTGACGTAGTGGCCGTCCTTGCTCACCTGTGTTCACTTGGATGCTGGGGAGCAGCTGA
>NW_007859806.1:0-626 GCF_000696425.1 Galeopterus variegatus
AAAAAAAATAAGAAAAAAGAAATAAAAGAAAGATCAAAGTATCCTAATTTTTAAGTGTGGACATTTCCCAGAAATTATTCTGCCTAACAAAGGGGAGGCAGAACTAAATAAAAGTTAAAGCTGCTTGAATTCTAGATATCAAATTTCCAGTAGAGGAGATGAATGGCCGTAACATTGAGTCTCATTGTCACAAACAACTGTTTTTTCCATCTTCTTTTTCCTGCTTTCTGGGTTCCTTTAATGAGACCTTTTACCATGGTATATGGGAGCCAGTTTGTGATGAGGTAATGCATACCAACTTGCCAATTGTTAAATTTTCAGGAGGCTTATGAGCTGTTTGAAAAAATTTGAGTATCTTCTAATCTGCCAAGGGGGGAGTATTTACATTGAGAAAATTAACAAACACTACAAATTATACTGTTTTCTTTCTTTAGTTCTGAAGTTCTTGTTAATCACTTACCAGTGTATTGCTTTTACCCCTTAAAAAGAACCCATTGACCATGAGAAGTTAGCCCAAATACTGCTCTGGAAGTAAGGAAATCATTTATCTTTTCAACAAACATGGAATGAATGTTTATAGTGGCCCCGACACTGTACTAGATTCTGGCAAAGAAAACAACTTAGCA
>NW_007859807.1:0-626 GCF_000696425.1 Galeopterus variegatus
CCAGTTTGTATGGAGATGTCCAGTTTGTCATGTTTTACCTATCTATCTGCTACAGACCAGTCAGGTGTCAGAAGAGAAACCAGGTAGCCATAGATACATCTGGTATCAATAGCCAGAATAAACCATGAGTTAGGTACGGAGATAGCAGAGCAAGCATTTATGACCAGTACTAAGGCAAGATATGGGTCCAGAAAGGCTGCTCCATCTCCTGTGCAGCTGTTCCATAAACTTGATGAGTTCCCACTTTTCCTTCAATGTGCATAAGCATCACCCGAAGATCCTGTTAAAACACAGATTCTAGGGCTGAGCCCGTGGCGCACTCGGAAGAGTGCGGCGCTGGGAGTGCAGCAGCGCTCCTGCCGTGGGTTCGGATCCTATATAGGGATGACCGGTGTGCTCACTGGCTGAGTGCGGTGCGGCCGGTCTCAAAAAGGGCAAAAAAACCCCCCCAAAAAACACAGATTCTAAATCAATAGATCTGGTGTAAGGCCTGAGATTCGGCATTTCTAAAAGGTGATGTCAATTGTGCTGGTCCAGGGAACACAGTTTGAATAGCAAGGTGCCGCAACATGGCAAGGTCTTGCTCACCTCTACACTACTTGCACTAAGTAAACATTTGCTTAGTT
>NW_007859808.1:0-626 GCF_000696425.1 Galeopterus variegatus
GTATTTATTCATTGCTTGTAATTTCCTTTTAGCATCTATATTTCCTTATTTTATATAACCTGCAACATTTATATTTTAAGGAAATTTAACTTTTTTATATTTTGACACTATATATATTTGTTATAGATCTGTTATATTTAAGAATGCCAAAGAACAGATTTATCCAAGTTTCTAAAATTCTTATTTGAAAATATACTATGAAATGATTCTATTTTAGAAATCATGAATACCATTAGATGGAATCACAAAACCTTTCCGGGATCTATAAAAAATAAACTAAAGCAATTTGTTCCTTCTACTGTTCTATGTGCTAGTAGACAGTTGCAGATCAAAACTGTATAAATTCTGGTATGCTTCACAAATTTGGGAATATTATGTTACTATAATTAGCAAATATCCTGAGAAACACAGTAATCTTTCTTTAGCACCACTTAAGTGTGGTGTCTATGTAACAAGGTAAAGTAAGCAAAGTCAACATAAAAATATACAACTGTAGAAGTGGAAAGGACTAAACATGCATCTAGTCCAAATTCTTTTGCTTTTAGAGAGGAGGGCACTGAAACCCAGAGAAATAAATTGACCTTTGCAAGAACATTCAAAAATACCATTTCCTGAATTTTGTTCAG
>NW_007859809.1:0-626 GCF_000696425.1 Galeopterus variegatus
CCCTCCTCTTGGGATCTAGCAATGATTTGAAAAGCTGAAGACATTGTTATTTATTCAACCTGAACAAAGAATCCAAGAAAATCTCAGAGAGGGTTTTGGAAAACAAAATGGCCCCTTTGGTGAATGTGGACCTGTTGTGTGGACCCAGTACAACATCATGCTCGGTGGCAGTCTGGCCATGAAGACCAATGAGATCTCTGTGATCCAGAGCATCAGTATTTCTACTCTCCCAGTTTCCCTGGGGGCCAGCTGCGTTGTGAATAACACCACTGTCTCCAAGATGGCGACGGGTCTGGAGTGGCCGTGCCAGGAGACAGCGTGACCCTGAGAAGTGTGCACTGTGATACCAGAGTACAATTTGCATTTCCAAGAGCAACAAAAAACGAATAAATCTTTCAACAACGAACCTACAATGACAAACAAGCAACAACAGGTTCGAGGTTTTAGGGCCGACACAAAAGAAGACTCCTGAGAGCGCCCAAGCCCTGCTGCGGGTTCGAGCAAGCAACCCAAGACAACAAAGGCCAAGTAAATCAGCGGAGACTACACAGAAACGGAGTGGAAGACGCCGGACCAGCCCAACTCTGCGAGCTCTGTGAGTCACCCCCAGCCCAGCCCCACTTGCG
>NW_007859810.1:0-626 GCF_000696425.1 Galeopterus variegatus
GGGTCTTGGATTTTTGGCTATAGAGACAACCTCATTATCTGTACAGGAGGATTTTAATTTCTGATGACTATCTCAGAGGGGTACAGCAGAGTGGCCAAGAACAGGGGCCCAAACCCCAGCACCCCTGCTCCCTGGACAGATTACTAAATCCTTCTAAGCTTAAGTTGCCTCACCTGGAAAAATGAGGAAAACAATAGCTCTTTCCTCCTAAGGCTGGTGCAAGAGTTAGGTGAACTTAATCATTCATACACAGATATTTATTGAGCACCTACTATGTGCTAGGCACTCTTCCAACTGCCAGTGATACAGCTGTAACAAAAAAAAAGACTCCTCAGGGGGTTGCATTCTAATGGGGGAGACAGGACATAAGATAAATTTATAGATCACAAATGCCACAAAGAAAAAACAAATCAGGGAACAAGATGTGAAGTAATAGGTCAATAGATTGGCCATAGAAGACCTCACTGAGAAGGTGACTTTTGAATAAAGACTAGAAGAATGTGGGTATGTAACCATAGATATCGATTGTTAAAACCTTCCAGACAGAGAGAGAAGCACATGCAAGGGTCCTGAGGCAGGAGAGTGATTGGGGTGTATGAGAAGAGTGAGCTGGTCCAGTGTGGCTG
>NW_007859811.1:0-626 GCF_000696425.1 Galeopterus variegatus
CCTGGCAGGTTAGGTGTCTGGTGAGGGTTTGCTCTGTGGTTGGTGGGTGGCACCTTCTTGGCAGAAGGGGGCAAACAAGCTCCTCAGTCCTCTTTTATCAGGGTGATACTCTTAATCCTGAGGGCTGCACCCTCATAACCAAGTCACCTCCCAAAGGCCTCACCTCTTAATATCATCACATGGGGGATGGTTTCAGCATATGAATTTTGGGGGGACACAAACGTGCAGACCATAGCAGACGTCAGAACAAAGAGACAGAAATTAAGGAGTTAAAAATTGAGTTTTATCTCCTGGGTCATTGAGCAAAATATTATTTCAATCTTGTAGAAATGAAAATAATTTTATTTTTAATTGTTGGTATGTAGTTTATTCTTTCTCAAATGCAGATTAAGAAGAAAATATTATAAAATTATGTGTTGTGTACTAAAGAGTGCCCTGACATTTTTGTTTTTAAACTTCCAAAAGAAATTTAATGAGATTTCTAGGGAGTATTTATTTTGAAGTTAGAATAAAATTTGGGAGTTATCCAGTTTATCTGTCATTATACCAAGGCAACTGCGGCTTGGGGAGCTCAAGTGATTTGCCCAGGGCCACACAAATAGTAGAAGATTTGAGATTAGAACCCA
>NW_007859812.1:0-626 GCF_000696425.1 Galeopterus variegatus
ATGTGTGCTCACTGAGGGGCCTGCGTGACCGCAGACTGGGACATTGAGGGAAATGTGCAAGCGATGCATGGACCAGCTGGATTCATTGGAGACCTGCAGCCAGCACGCTAGGACTGGGGGATGCTGGAAAATATTCTCTGTATCTAGAGCCAGATATGTGTCCTATCTCCTCCCCAGTGGGGAAAATCATTCTGCAACTCAAGGCTGACTCTATGCCTTAGCTTTTTAGTTATATTATGTTACATATGGTGGCAACATATGGTGGCAAGAGTCACATCAGCAGCAGCACAGTGGTTCTCAACTTTGGATGCTCAGCAAAATCCCTGGAAGAGCTTTTAGATATGCACGTGCCTGGTTTTTATATGCAGAGATGCGGACTTAATTAGCCTGGGGCAGGATTCCTGCGTTGGTAATTGAAGAGCTCCCCAGGTGATTGTAATGTGCAGCCAAGGTGAGGACCCCAGCTTAGGGTGAATGTCCTCATCAGAATTTTTTTAATCAATAGGTTTCAAGAGTATGAGATTGAAGAATTGGGTGGGGTAGAACACACTCAAAGGTAAAGGGGTAAAAGAAAAGAGTCAGAAAGTTGAAAGAACTAAAGGCAGATGTTACTTTGTAATCGTCAG
>NW_007859813.1:0-626 GCF_000696425.1 Galeopterus variegatus
ACTAGATCCCTACTATTAAAGATGAAACAAAAACCTAGTACCTTAATTATTCATTTTTTTTTCCTCTTTTTTTAAAAGATGACCCGTAAGGGGATCTCAACCTTGACTTGGTGTTGTCAGCACCACGCTCAGCCAGTGAGCGAACCGGCCATCCCTATATAGGATCCGAACCCGGGGCCTTGGTGTTATCAGCACCGCACTCTCCTGAGTGAGCCACGGGCCGGCCCTTAATTATTTATTTTTTAAATAAATGTAAATCTTTTAAAAGGGGGCTCCTTTCCTGACTGAAAATAGAAAGCAGTAATGTTGATGCTCCTATTACAGTTTCTCCTAATAGAATTTTCCCACAGATGACTGAATATAAAAGATTTACTGGGATAACTGCTGCTAGTGACTAAGTGTGCACTATTAGGCTAAGCAATTTTCTGATTAATATTGATTGGCCTATAAGTGACATACGGCTATCTCTAAACAAACACACTAACCTGAAAGCCGATGTTCCAGGAGTAAGAACAACCCAGTTCCTTGAGACAATAACACAAATTAGCACATGGCAGGGGTTCTCGGGTACCCTTTCCATCATCATTCAGATGGCAGGTCTGAGGAGCTAGCACTGAGCTCAGGAG
>NW_007859814.1:0-626 GCF_000696425.1 Galeopterus variegatus
ACCGGCCACCAATCCCACTCCACCCGCGGATCTCTGGCAGGGCTGGTGGCATGGGGAGCCCTGGGCCAGTGTCGGGAGGGCAGGGAAGAGGATCCTGGCCAGACTGTCACTCCACCACACCTGGGGCTTCGGCCCCAGGTAAACTCCCTGCTTCCGGGAGGCAGATACCATCTCTGTGGCCTTCACTTTGGAAAAACCCCAGACTGATTTCTGGTTGGGAGAGGGGTGACTGGGGTGCCCCCAAGCCCTCTTGATCCTGCCAGAGAGCTGACGGCCTGAGGGCGCTGAGCCGGCTCACACTGGGGGGATTCAAAAGAGGAACTGTGTGCTGTGGGATCCTCCCCTGGGGGGCTCGCACCCTGGTGTGGGAGATAACTCAACCACACAGGGGGCCACAATACTGGGGGGAAGGTGGGAAGCCCAGAGAGGACCTTGACGAGGGCCACAGGAACGCCCACAGTGTCCATGGCGGAGGCCTGAGACCCCTTCGGGGCCAGGCAGGGCTGAGAGATGAGGATTGCAGAAGACATGCCCCAGCCTTGTACTGAATGCACAGAGAGGGGAAGGGTCCGGCAAAGGAGGAGGAGTCTCGGAAAAAAAGATGCACCCTCCGGGAGGCCCCATCA
>NW_007859815.1:0-459 GCF_000696425.1 Galeopterus variegatus
CACATAGTGATGAGATTAATAGATTCTGGGACAGCTACATCTCTTCACTGCTCTGGTGATTCAGTGCATCCTTGTCAGTGTACCATGGCTGAGAGCTGCCACGATGCCAGATAAGAAATGATATTTCATCCTCTGTGCATTTGGTAGTACTGATGAGTAGTAGACTGGGGATGCAGATACAAGGATGGGGATATGGAACGGGGAATTCCCTGAAGGTAATTATGTCACTAACATTGCAAGTTAAAGGCTGGTTGGGAAATGTCTTGAGAGAGGATCTAGATATAATCCCTAACTCAGTTTGCTTCCTATTGTTCATGAGTTCTTTGCAGAACATAGTGTGGGTTTTTTTGTGGCTGTGTGCTGTGGCCTTTGTTGCCACCAAACACTGTAGTAGGGAGTTGTTCTTCAATGCAAATATTTCCAGGGTAGATGAAGAACTATTGTAGATGTTGCAGTTCC
>NW_007859815.1:5597-6223 GCF_000696425.1 Galeopterus variegatus
ATCCCACTTGTTTATTTTTCCTTTGGTTGCCTGTGCTTTTGGGGTCATATTCATGAAGTCTATGTCCAGTCTTATTTGCTGAAGTGTTTCTCCTATGTTTTCTTGAATAAGTTTTATTGTTTCAGGGTATATATTTAAATCCTTGATCCATTTTGAGTTGATTTTAGTATATGGTTAGAGGTATTGGTCTAGTTTCATTCTCTTGCATATGGATATCCAGTTATCCCAGCACCATTTGCTGAAGAGGCAGTCCCTACCCCAGTGAATAGGCTTGGTGCCTTTGTCAAAGATAATATGGCAGTATGTGTGTGGGTTATCTGGATTCTCTATTCTATTCCATTGATCAGTGTGTCTGTTATTATGCCAGTACCATACTGTTTTGGTTATTATAGCTTTGTAGTATAGTTTAAAGTCAGGTACTGTTATGCCTCCAACTGTATCTTTTATGCTCAGGATTGCTTAGGCTATGCGTGGTCTTTTGTTATTCCATACAAATGTCTGGATAGTTCTTTCCATTTCTTAGAAAAATGTCATTGGGATTTTGATGGGGATTGCATTGAATTTTTATATCACTTTGGGTAGTATGGACCTTTTCACTATGTTGATTCTTCCAATCCAAGAGCATG
>NW_007859816.1:0-626 GCF_000696425.1 Galeopterus variegatus
TGGCCATTTGGCAGGAGGTCCCCAAAGGTAATGTCAGGTGTCACAGGGGAGGGCGGGCCAGGCCAGGCAAGCACTGTGAGCCTCCCTGGGTGACCGCACACCATCCTGCTGTGGGTGGGGGGGAATGGGCACATGAGACACCCTCACTGGGCAGGGGCAGAGGGTGGAGGTTTATAAACCTGCTGGTCCTGGTGTGTTCACACCTCAGGTCAGGGCTGGAGGGTGAAAGAGAACTTCGGGGGTGGCAACCACCACCCTGTACATGAACCCTGGGCCCTCAGGCTGTCTTCTTATGTCCTCCCTGGGGTTAAGACTGGCCTCCAGCCCCTTCCCTCCTGGGGGTTCATGGTACTGTCACTGTGCATCTCTTCCCTGTCCTGTCCTAGACTGAAGAAAATTCTTCCCTGAGCACGGACGCCTTGGCCGTACAGCAGCCCTCCAGCAGGACCTGAGGTGACAGCAAGGGCAGGACCAGAAGCCAGATGGAGCATTGGTGAGAACTTGCACTTGGCTTGTGCACACGTTTCTGTTCAGCCTCAGGAACTTGGCCACTCCCCAGCAGGCGCTGCACCTGCTCTTCCTCGGGTGAGCACTCTGCCCCTCGATCACACAGTGTCACTTGGCCA
>NW_007859817.1:0-626 GCF_000696425.1 Galeopterus variegatus
ACTTTCCCTACCTTAAGAAAATGGAAGTAAGTTTTTCTGAAGAGGTAAGTGTGACTGTGTTGACTACAGCAATAGGAAGAGTAAGCACTGGAGAATTAAGATATAGATATAGATATAGATGTAGAAAGAGATATATAGGTTATTGGATATGCCTTTCAGCATAGGAATTGTTATTTTGAGAGAGAAAATGTGTTTGCTCAGTTTGGATGTGGGATGTGTTGCTTCTTTGCTTGCTGCCTCAGCTTCCTGAAGTTCTCTCATATTTGGCAGGTGCACTTAAAAGTCTGATGTTTAGCATTGTGATACCTTCCTTATTTCACTGCGATCAGTGCATTGCCTCTGTTCTTCATAGTTTTGTTTAATTTTTTGATTTTGGTTTTCTGTTGTGTGTGTGTGTATGTGGTTTATCTTTTTGTTTATAATTTGTTTTTAGTGGCATTTGAGTAAAGAAATTGTGAAAATTTCTTAGTATATAATTTTTAACTAAAAAATGTTTTTTAAATGTAAAAAGTAGATTGGCTTATCATAAGCTTATCATATACTTGTAATGTCTATATATCTGGTCCTTGCAGGCATTTGACCTTGCAACCCCTGGTCTGAGATTGAACTTGATTGAGGAAATAGTG
>NW_007859818.1:0-626 GCF_000696425.1 Galeopterus variegatus
ACTTTCCAAGTGTTTTATCTATATTAACTCAGTTAATCCTCACAACCCAATTTGGATGCCAGGACTTTGTGCCTGCTCAAATAGTAAATCCTTTAATTGACATACAATAAGTATTGAGTATTTCTGAACAGGAGGATTGGGTGGGTGGCACTTCATTACATCCTGCACATCAAGTCAAGGGCTATATAGCAGAAGAAATAATGAAGAGGACCCAGGCCTAGAACTTTTAAGCCCAGCCCTAGAGCTCCCTCACTCTGGGGCCTTCAGTCACAGACTTCTTTATCTCTTTGTAAAATGTTATAAATGTGGGGTGCTGGAATGGTTGGAGTCCTATGTGTTGCTCACTCTATAACTCTATGTCATTGCCAGACACCCTCCTGTGAGCCCAGAACTACAGAGAACACTAGAACAGAGAGGATAGATCTGTAGAGAGACATAATAAATTCCTGCAGGACAGCCACCAAATAAGAAAAGTCTATCTCAACAAGTCTGGTAGATGTCATTCTCTAATTCTCTATCTTTAAAGTGTCAGTGAACACTGCCACTGTCTTGGCAAGTACCAAACTTAGAAGTCATCCTTGATACTTTCCTTTCCTTCATCACCACCCCAGTGGTTTATTCCAACA
>NW_007859819.1:0-626 GCF_000696425.1 Galeopterus variegatus
TTAAGGAAAATCTCTCATGGCATCTTTGTGTATTAAAGAGTATCCCAAGATAACAAGATATATTGTTGAAAACTGGTCCTTATTGCAAATTCTTAACTCTATGAATGCAAATTTTATCAATATTATGACGCCAAAGCAAAATAGAAAAATAAAATTTATGCTGAGGCTGATATGGTCTAACAACTGTCATCAATATTTTCTAATTTCAATTTTTGCCTCTTTCAAAATAAACTGATTGTTCTCATTGTCCATTACTAACATATTCAGGGCTTAGGGCAAGACTATAAAGGGGCACATCGACTATGTTCAAATACTTAAATCATAAATCAACCTAACTACCTGTCTAGATCTGTTCCATTTTCCTACATTGACACGCACATCTTCATCGTAAGTGAGAAAGCCACATTCAAATTTAGAATGTTCTGATCCTCAGAGTTGTGCACCACAACGTGGGGTCTGGGGAGCACTCACCCCTGGCCCCACACCTCCCGTACTTGCTTCCCACCCTCAGCCCCTGTGCACACATGTGGTGCTCCAGTCTGCACAGCCATGCATGTCCACACCTTCCATCCACACTCCTGCTGAGGCTGCAGCTGCACCTGGGCCGCCCTTGGGCCAGAGGGTGC
>NW_007859820.1:0-626 GCF_000696425.1 Galeopterus variegatus
TTCTCTCCTGCTTTTGAAGGTTATCAAAAGGTAACTGTAGTTGTTGGTCTGTGGCAGCTTCTAGGTAAATAAAGTGGAAACTGAAAGCAAAGAGGGAGAAAAGCCTTTACTTTATGTACGGGAATCCTGGTGCATTTCTACCGGGGTAGGACGGCCAATGAACTCATTCAAGTTTGAAAGAAAACATTGGGGCTATCTTGATAACATAATCTTTTAATCAACTTTGTATTTTTCAAATTAACATGGAACTGATATAACAATCCAATGTAGTTATGAGTAATCCAAGTCCATTCATTTTTTATTAACCAAGAAGTTTATAACCCAGACTTGACACCAAGGAACCTACACTCTTGTTGGGAAGGCTAAACTTATGCTTGAAATACAGTGAAAGAAGCATCAAAACAGAGTCAGAACTTAATCAAATGGGTGCTAATGGGATTAAGTTTTACTGTGCGTGATCTCTCTGGGCTTTCCTATTCAGTAAGAAACTCCTTCTACGTTTCCTCTTAGATGAAATTTTGTGTACCCAGAAATACTCTTGAGATGCTGTGTTCTTTTTATTTCTATCACATTTAGACTGAATATATTGATTCACATTGGATATACAGTCCAACTGGATACTGCAG
>NW_007859821.1:0-626 GCF_000696425.1 Galeopterus variegatus
TGCTTCTTTGATTCTCTCTCTGTTTTTGTTATTTTATCATAGCCTGAATGGAAGCGAGTGAGGAGCTGAGTCCGACAGATACTGAAACTACTGTGTCTCCAACTTATTCTGTGGATGTTATTATCATTTTTATTTTTCTCATAGTTAGCAACAAGGAGCACTTTAAAAACCATTACTAGCCTCCATCTTAATTGTTCTATACCTTTTCCTGAGTCAAAGGCTTCTTTGAGAATCCAGTACAGTCTTACGGGCTTCTCCAAAGGAAAATGCACATATACGTTACCTTTTTTTTTTTTTTTTTAGCGGCGAGCCCCCCTGTGGCCAGCCACAGACCCTGGCTGAAATCACATAGTCCCTCTGAACTGAGGCGATCAGATCTCATTCTATTCCATAGTGTGCTCTGCAACAAGGACAATTTTGCTTTCAATCGGTGAATTAAGTATGTGCTTTCTGGGAGAAGGTGAGGATTGGCTTTTCTTTGGAATTCTTCTAACTTTTCTTTGGTCTTAACCCTTTACAAGTGAAGTAGAGTGTTATAGAGGTATCCTAATAACTTATTTGACTTAGAATGCAGATTTTCTAAACTGCAGTGTGCATTCTCGGTAGGGGGTTAGAGACAGTGAGTA
>NW_007859822.1:0-626 GCF_000696425.1 Galeopterus variegatus
TGGTCCATGATGGTGAAAGCCTGTGACAGGGAGGTGATTGGCTGGTCAGCCCAGGAGAAATGGGGTGGAGTTGCTCAAGAGGTTGGGCCGAGGACTGGGGGAAGTGGGATTCTGGGATTCAAGGAGCATCATAGGACATTAGATCAAGAATCAAAGACTGAGAACAGTCTGGAAGCTCCTCAAAATGTTAAGCATAGAGTTACCAGATGACTCAACAATTCCACTGGAAAAATAGAATTGAAAGATACTATGAATCTTTCCATGAACTTGCTGAAGTGCCCTCATATACATTACAGAATTGAAAACGCATGTCCACATTAAAACCTGTGCAAAAATGTTCATAGCATCAGCATTCATAATGGCCCCAAACTGGAAACAACCCACATGTCCATCAACTGAGAAATGGATAAAATGTGACCTATCCGTCCAATGGAATATCCTTCAGCAGTGAAAAGAAAGGAAATTCTGATGCACACTACAACATGGATGAGCCCTGAAACATCATGCTACGTCAAACATAAAAGGCCATATGTTGTATGATTCCATTTCTATGAAATATCCAAGTAAATCCATAGAGGCAGAAAATGGATTAGTAGTTGCCAGGGGCTGGGGGAGGGAAGAATGGG
>NW_007859823.1:0-626 GCF_000696425.1 Galeopterus variegatus
GGGGCTAACAGGAAAGACCCTCTTGCCTGTTGGGCCATAGAATTGAAGGTTTGAATCTAGGGTTGCCAGGGGGTCATGAAAACACTGAAACCAAGGCAGCAAGGATGAGAGACAGGGCATAGCTTGACGACCTGGACCCAGGCGGGCCTGACACTGATTGATCTGCTCCTGTTGGGACCTAACCCAAGTGACTCCTTTCCTGCTTGAGGTAAATCCAGTGGGGTTTCTGTCACTTTTAAGGGCGGAGTCCTAACTGAGACGGAACAGACAGTTCTCAGAGCGCTCTGTCCTCTCCTGATCCCGCCCTGTCACCCCTCTCCCCTCTCCGCATCAGCACTTCCCTCCCGATTGCCCTGGGAGACTGAAGTTTCTTCTCACTCTATTACCGAGTCCTCTTCAGTCTCTACTGCCAGCCGGCGTCGGGCCCACAGCCTCTCTCTGTGCTCAACTAAAAAGACCACCATCTTATTCCCTCACTGGAGTGACTGCAGCCGACTCCTCGGTAGCCTCCCTTCCTCTCGTTCTCTCTCATGCTGGGCCACAGCGATCTTTCTAGAACCCAGAACTGGTCATGTGACTTCCCTGCTTAAAACACTTCAGACGCTCTCCGTTACTCTTAGAATAAA
>NW_007859824.1:0-626 GCF_000696425.1 Galeopterus variegatus
TCAGAGAGGATGCTCTTGTTCTGTGTTACAATAAATTCTCTCAGCGACAATATCTCTCACCTTATTTGCCCTCTAACAAAATCAGAAAACCAGAAAATGCAGAATTAGGCTGTGGTAGTTTGACAATTTAGGAAGATGGAGCAAGTGACACAGAAGTCCATAAATCTCTCATCTTGCCACAAGCTCATGTTATGGCGCTGATCAAGTTGAATCCTCCCTGAAGAAGAGGCCTCCTTCCCTTCTATGAGTAAAGGCTCACAAGAGAATTTATAAAAGTGCCTCGAGAGCAAATAATGGTTCAGAAATGCAAACCAACCTGCAATCCAAAAACCTACTTTTCATTCTTATTTACTGAAGGTTGGAGTTAAAATTCAATGGAAGTAAAATGGCTGAGTGAGAAGTTTGGCAAATCCTCTTCCCAAAAATCAGCAATATACCTGGACAAAATAAAAACCACCATTTCAGAACTCTAGGAATTAACCAAAGACATACAAGAAATTGAGAAGAGTTTATTCAAGAAAACCTACTGAACTTTGGTAAGAACAGTAGGAGCCTATGACATTTTAGCCTGGGACTGTACCCACCTACATTCCAGCTTTATGGCATGAAAGTGCTGCTAGGCAGGG
>NW_007859825.1:0-626 GCF_000696425.1 Galeopterus variegatus
ATCCGAACCCGCGGCGGGAGCGTCGCTGCGCTCCCAGTGCCACACTCTCCCGAGTGCGCCACGGGGCCGGCCCTCTATAAGATCTTTTAAAATTAGGAGACAAAAATAAGTCAGAAGGAGATAAATCAGGACTGTAACGTAGATGCCTCGTGATTTGCCACTGAAACGCTCACAAGATTGCCCTTGTTTGATGAGAGGGATAGCAGGAGCATTGTTGTGGTGGAGAAGGACTCTGGTGAAGCTTTCTCAGGAGTTTTTCTGCTAAAGTTTTGGTTAACTCTCTCAAAACACTCTCACAATAAGCAGATGTTATCCATCTTTGGCCCTCCAGAAAGTCAACAAGCAAAATGCCTTGAGCAAACCAAAAAACCGTTGCCATGATCTTTGCTCTTGACCAGTCCACTTTTGCTTTGACTTCTACCTCATCGTAGTCATGGCTTTGATTATGCTCTGTGTTTAGGATCATAATAGTAAAGGCATGTGTCATCTCCTGTTACAATTGTTTGAATAAATGCTTCTTTATCTTGATCCCATGTGTTTAAAATTTCCATTGAGGGCCGGCCCGGTGGCCGCCGCTTGGGAAGCGCGGCGGCGCTCCCGCCCGAGGGGTCAAGGGGTCGGATCCC
>NW_007859826.1:0-626 GCF_000696425.1 Galeopterus variegatus
TCCTTCAGGTGTAGCTCATTAGTGTAACTTATGAATTCCTTATTTACTAACAGAAATTAGTAAGACATCACAAATATCTCCCAATTATGAGAATTACTGACGGTATTTTAGTCTTACACTTACATTTTACAAGACTAATAAAAAAGACAGGCAACTTTCTTTTCCTTGAGAGAAAAGTATCTAAAAACTGCATGCAAAATTAAAACATCTTAAGTCTAATGAAAACCCCAAACCAGCAAGTCTGAGGAATTTGTAATTGGCCTTCTAACTTGAATGAGAGAATAAATTAAAAAGAATCAAATTCAATTTTTTCAAAGGACTGTGATTTTCTACTTGTATTCATGTTACAAATTTGGCAGGCCATAAAGATTTTAGAAAAAGTATTGTTATTATTGTCTGATTTTTTAACAATGCATTTGCTTCCAAACCTACAGGTACGTTTATAAAATATAAAAAAATAAATAAATCGATTTAAGTATCTATTATCCCTGAATGGAGACTAGATTTGATGAAACCTCCACATAGCTAACAAATGTTTGCCTCCCCAAATGACTTTTGCTCTGGAATTATGCCTCAGAAAACAGATTATTATTATTTATGATCATAACAATGTATATTTACACAAT
>NW_007859827.1:0-626 GCF_000696425.1 Galeopterus variegatus
TGAATTGACCCCTTTATTATTATATAATGATTTTTGGTCTATTTTTACATTTTTCAACTTATTAAAATAGACTTATTTTACCTAATATAAATATAGCTACCTCTGTTCTCTTTTGGTTTCCATTTTCATGGAGTATCTTTTTCCATCTCTTCATTTTCAATCTATGTGTGTCTTTACAAGTGAAGTGAGTCTCTTTTAGGCAGCTTATAGTTAGGTCTTTCTTTTAATCCATCAGCCACTTGATGTCTTTTAATTGGAGAGTTTAATCCATTTACATTCAAGATAAGTACTATAGGAAAGGACTTACTACTACCATTTTGTTAATTGCTTTCTAGTTGTTTTCTAGATTTTTTTCTTTTTTTTTTTTCTCTTTCTTTGTGGTTTGTGGGTCATTGGTTTTCTTTGGTAGGATGTTTTGATTCCTTACTTTTTATTTTTAGTGTATCTATTATAGGATTTTGCTCTGTGGTTAGCATGAGGCTTACAAAGAACAACTTATAGTTATAACAAGTTATTTTCAGCTGATACCAACTTTACTTTGATTGCAAAAACAAAAAAACCCAATAAACTTTTACACTTTGACTGCACCCTCCCCTCACATTTTGAATTTTTGATGTCACAATTTA
>NW_007859828.1:0-626 GCF_000696425.1 Galeopterus variegatus
TATGAAAACCTCCACCCAGAGATAACTGCTAACATTAGGTGAACAGCATTCTAGGGCATCTGTAGGATATTTCTAGCTAGAAAGCTAGATAGAAGTGCTTTTATTAAAACGGGACTAGTCATGTTATTTAAAAAATAAAAGTTCTAAATCTAATTTGAGGGGGAATCTAACAGAAGAAAATAAAACTAAAGGAGGCATTTCTTCCCTGCAAAAAATATTAGTTCCTAAAAGGTCTCACTGAAGTTATGATTATGAGAAACATTAATAAGCTCGAATTGTTCTTACTTAGGTTTCCTTTTTATTTATTTTTGTCTTTTTTTTCATTTGTTTCTTTTTATCCTTTTATTTTTTACCCTTTAGGTTTCCTTTTTAGATGGCATGATTCAAGGCTCTGAGGATGAGGAAATAGCTTGCTCTTTCTCCCACTTCATCTGTTTCTCTATTTCTCAATTTGTATTAATTATCCCTATATATTGACATTGCCAGAGTCTATGCATTTCCTTCTGCTCTGAAGCCCTAATTCTCAGTTAACCTTCACTGTATACTTGGACTCATTGTGGCTCATCACCAGTACCTTTGCTGTCACTTAATTCCTGAGTTGTTTTTAAACTCTTAAGTGGCTGAAT
>NW_007859829.1:0-626 GCF_000696425.1 Galeopterus variegatus
TTAATAATATTTTGGACATGCTTAGTGATGTGTGCATGGCCACAGGAGCTGTTGGCTGAGTGGGAGGACACTGCTTTCCTCAGTGACAGAACATAGCACCAGGGTCCAGGCTCCAACACTGACCCCCGGGACAAGGTGAGGTGATTTCTCTCTCTGATGTTGTTTCCTCACTTTTAAAATGGAGAAAAATGCCAAATGTATCTCACAGTGTTTAAATGGCATCATTAGCAACCAGACATCAAAATCAGTCATAATGGCTCCAAAATTGTTCCTGAAAGCAGTAGGTGATAAGAATCCTCCATTCTAAAGAGAAATGCCACCTGCCGGGTGTGCTAACTGGTGGAGAAAAGCCAGAAGGGCTTGAAGAGCCCCAAGGGGTGTCCCAGGAACTTTAAGGACACAGACACAGGTGCCTGCCTCTTGTCTGGAAATGTCTAAAGGCAAAAAAGCTGAGGGCAGACGGGAGAGAGAACTCAGAAAATCTCAGCAGAACAAGGTGTGTTCCCTCTGGCCTGTGCCCTGGGAAGGTAGACGACCATGCAAAGGACCTTACCCAAGAGCCAGGTACCTCCCACTGCTAGAAGAAGGAGGTGAGAAGGAAGCTGAAGGCTGCCAGCCATGTGGGG
>NW_007859830.1:0-626 GCF_000696425.1 Galeopterus variegatus
GCCAGCTGTAAAGCAAGAAAATATCCAAATTTCTTAACTCCCGGCTATATGTGAACAATCAGACAGACATTTTGAAGGCATATGTAGTATTAGTAGTTACAGGAATAGATACAATTTGTTTTTTTTAAAATTGAAAAAATTAAGAAAAAAATTAAGAAATTTACAACTACTAAAATTCTTTAATAAAATTTAAGAGGACGTAAGCCTGATATATCATGTTCAAATCTTTGTCTTATTCAGACTCTTTTTCTATTGGAGAATAAATTCACTTTTGAATAAATAATCAACTCAATTCAGAAAGGATTTTAAGGGACAAAGATGCAACTTAGTCTACTGTACACTGACTTGGGTTATCTTGCTTGTGATTCCTTTTCCGGAGTTGAAATTTTCTCTGAGCCATGTTCAAATGGCTCCCATTCTATCCTGCACTGCAAAATCATTACACTTCTCTGATCGATTTATTAGATTTAACTACTCAGACTTTAGTCCAGGGAAGATTCTGGTCCCTGGGATTTTTTATTACTCACTAAAACCTGGCTGCTTCATGTCTCTTTTAGCATAGGCTCATGAGAAAACATTCAACTCTGAATATTGAAGATAACTTTAATATCCTGGAAGTCTTCTCT
>NW_007859831.1:0-626 GCF_000696425.1 Galeopterus variegatus
AGAAGTATGAAATTTCTCTTAATTCTTAAAATGTTTTATTTGCTTCTGGTTTTTTCTCTTCATTTTTTTTTTTTTTTGCCTGTAATTTTTTATTTGGAAATATTTGATACCTACAGAAAAGGCAGAAGAATAGTACAGCATACACCCATATAGTCTTTATTTAGGTTCACTAACTTTTGTCATTTTGTGACATTTGCTTAATCATTTGTGATGAAGTTGCAAACACTTACATTTTACATCCATATATTTCATTTGTCTTAAGAACATGGCCACAATATCACAGTCACACTCTAAAAAGTTAAGTATTACAATAATACTATACAATATACAAATGTATAAAAATTTTCAAATTATTTATCCAAAAATGTTCTTTAATCTCCTTGTCAACAATCACTTACTGTATTTAGTGGTAAAGCATTATAATTTTAATATAGCAGAATTATTAGGTACTTTATGGATTCTGGTTTTCTATTTTTGTTATAACTGAGTTAATTACGTTTTAAACTTTATTTATTTAACACAAAGTACCTCCAGGCACTGTGCCTAGTTCTTTTCTAATATAGACTATTATTCCTTTTAATACAAATAAAGAAAATAGGCGCAGATAAGTTAAGACCCAAGGTCAT
>NW_007859832.1:0-626 GCF_000696425.1 Galeopterus variegatus
AATCCATTTCCACTCCCTTTACTTTAACTCCATACAACTGTATGGACACCACTTGGTAATAAAATCAGCTTTAAAACCATGTGCCTCATTATTTCACAGCTACTAACCATAAACAATAGTCTCATACTTTTGAGATTATAAATTATTCACATGAAAGTAATGCCAAATTATTAAAAGCCATTGGATGAATCTGTGACCTTGTATGACAGCACTGGTTTGAGTGACAGCTGTGAGACAATGTGGTCAAAGCTGCTGTGGACTAGCCAAGACAAGCTCTCTCCTCCTACTCACCAAATCACTTTGGATTGAAGCCAGATGAACCACATCTACAGAAGAAAAGAGTCTTTCGGATTCTGGAGCTCTGTTTGGGGTTATGGGTGTACCTTGGGAAGTAGGAATACTCTTAATTCTTAACAGTTAATAAATCACTTTCACATTTATTAAACCTAGACATTTGCCATTTTTCTAGAATTGGTGAGATACCTGGATTTTCTTTGCAATATAAAATAGCTTCTGGTCTAAGTGCAAGAATGAAAAACATTTATTTACAACGTAGTATAGAAAAGATTATACTCATTTTGTCCCACTTTTTAAGTAATAACATTTTACTAAATGGTACAAATACC
>NW_007859833.1:0-626 GCF_000696425.1 Galeopterus variegatus
GGTTCATGATTGTTTTATCATACTTAAAGATATTTCTTTTTTAAAACACCTGTCATGTGTGTCTTTTCTCATATTAATATTTTATAGTCTAAATTCTGTTTTGTCTGCTATGAGTATAGCTGCCAGCTTTCTACGGCTTAGTTTTTTACCCAAGATATCTTTTCCCAAACCTTTATTTTCAACCTTTCTATGTCATTTTGGCGTAAACTCACTCGTAAGGACTCTTTGACTTTGTTTTTAAAAAAACACAAAGATCATTAGTAATAAATCTAGGTAATGCTAAGAAATTTTTGTTAAAAACTAGGTTCTTCAAGTACTTTAAACAACTTGAAAATTTCTAGGAATTGCAGAAACCAAATTAGTTCCCTTTCTTATGTGCCCATCTGGACTTGGGAGTTTTTGAAACCCGGAGCTGCTGGCTTATTTTTCTCTTATCTTTCAGGGAAATCTTGGACAACAGCTCTGGGATGCTCAGCCCTAAAGATCATTTCCCCAATATGAAGGCAATAATGGTGTAACAGCTCTCCACGCCCTTCAGGGAGTGTTATGTTTAGATGAGAAAAACATCCCTAAAAGCATTTGTGAGAGATGACTGAGTGTTTTTATCATCAGCGATAGGGACTTTT
>NW_007859834.1:0-626 GCF_000696425.1 Galeopterus variegatus
GCAACACTGAGGGTTGCGATCCGTTGCCGGACACGGAAAAAAGACAAAAAAAAAAAAAATCCAAGATGAAAAATACTAGCAATAGAAAAGTGTTTAGGGAGTTCCAGTCAAGATGGCAGAATAGACGGTGGCCAGCGTCACTCTTGCCAACAAATCAACCAATTTACAACTATAAAAAAGCAGCAACAGCCAACCTGGGGCTGCTGGGGCTCAGGGGAAGAGGAGGAGAGACCTACGGATTTCATGAAGGTAGAAGAAGACACAATGAGAGAAAGAAAAAACTGCTCAGAGCATTATGGGCCACGGTCACTTTAATGCTGGAGCTCCTGAGTGCATAGAGCAGGAGCTGGCAGAAGCTGCAGCTGTGCCCTTTGGATGGAGTTGCTTGGAGGCTGCAGGGGAGAAGAGGACCTTGGTGGCACCCAGGACAGCAAGACCACTAATAGGGTTCCCGTAGACACACACAAGAATGAGGAGCCAAAACAGGTGGAAGAAAGGAGCCATTCAGAGCCTGGTGAGTCATCGCAAGGTACTGGCACAAGGCCCATCCCATGGGAAGTGTTTGGAGCATGGGTGGTGGGGGAGACAGGCCTACCAGGAGAACACTGGGACACAGCAAGACAGCT
>NW_007859835.1:0-626 GCF_000696425.1 Galeopterus variegatus
TCTCAATGACCCTATTATACTTACAGCATAGTTGTAAAGATAAGAATAACTAAAAAGAAAAGAATAGAGCATAGTCTAGAACTTAATTTTGGAGAACTCATTCCAAGAGGATAACAGCTGGTCAACTTTTCTGGATCTCTTATAACAACTAACAACAAGTAAATAATTTGTTCTTGATCGGGTGGTCAAATATGTGACCTTGGAATAGAAATTTGAAAAGATTCTGCTTACTAATTATGATCAGTAGTATATCAGGATAATACTAATTTTCATTAACAAAACTCCTCATAATTTCAAAAGCTTAACACAATAGAACTTAATTTCTTATAAGTGTAGTGGGGGTATACTTAGTATGTGGGTAACTTAAAAAAACAAACACACACAAAATTTTTACTTTAAAATGACTTTACACTTACAGAAGTATTGCAAAAAGAGTGCAGAGAGTTCTCTGGTACACTTTCTCCAGCTTCCCCTGATTTTAATATCTTATACAACCATGGTGCATTGATTAAAACCATAACATTAACATGAATACAACGTTCTTAATTAACCTACACACTTTAATCAGATTTCACCAGTTTTCCTTTAACACCCTTTTTCTGTTCCAGTGTCCAGTCCAGAATGTG
>NW_007859836.1:0-626 GCF_000696425.1 Galeopterus variegatus
GGGGGGGGAAATATAAAATGTTTCAACTGCTTTTAAAATTAGGAGTGGTGAACATCTGAAATAGATTTTAAAAATATCCTTATCTTCTGTTATGGAAGAAAATTGCAAGGGAGAGAGAAACAGAAAGGATGAGAGGCAAGAGGGACAGAGAAATAATTCAAATAGGTACCAAATTCCAGAAAGGCAAAACATTTGCTCACATACCAATCCCAATCTCTCTCTCTCTCCTCTCTAAAATAAAAAAGGGATAAACCCAGAAACACCTTTTATTTTTATTTCTGAGTAAGTAATCTTTTAATTCTATCTAAAATTTCAAATGGTTGATCCTCTTACTAATCCTTTCCGCCTTAAAAGGAGGATGATTAAAACATTGCTCTGGAGACTGCAGGCCAATTTTAGAGAGGAAATGGAGCGATTTCTCTATCTTGAGGCCTTTCAGGGTACTCTGAATTACTTGGAATTTTAAAGCTGGGCTGCAGCCTTGCTACTGTGCGATACAAGTGGGACCATATTTGGCATTTGTCTTGTCTTGGGACTGGATGCAGTTTAAGCGTTGGGTTGATCAGAGGTCAGTGCTGCTTGCCTGTGGCTGCAGCCCCTCCATGTCTCAGCGTGGCCCTCAGCCC
>NW_007859837.1:0-626 GCF_000696425.1 Galeopterus variegatus
CACGGGATGTGACCAGACAGTGTCTAAACTCCAGCACATGGTGAACAATGATAGTTGCCTGCCTGTGTCTTCTTCAGTACTGTGACAAGGTCTGCAACTCAGAAATGGAGGGGAGTTAATAATGCCCTTGTTGTCACCCTTAACCCATTGGAATGGGAGCCATTGGATAACCTTTCTTATCTCTCTTTATGTGAGCAGTTCTGAGATACTTCACTAGGCTTCCCACAAGGTTCCACAGATTGAGCCCCACTCACTCATGGTGATTGGTTGAGCCCCACTTGCTCATGGTGATTGCAAACTCACATGCAACCTGTGTCACTTGCAGTGCCCTCACCCCTGCTCGATAGGATCCCTTCTCAAACAACCTATCCCCACAGAAGTCTTTGGCGTGATTTCTGCCAGTCTCAGATCCGTGATGTGCTCCTCAGAGCTTCCAATGCCTTGAGGTCTCCATACCTTGGTGGGAGAAACCTACAAAGCCCGTTTGATCACAACATGTGCAGGACCTGGAAGTCCAGAGGAGTTAATGCCTTACACAACCGTTAGCCAAGGGAAATGAGACATATTGCATCTGCTCAGAATATCCTACAGAATTGAGTGTCATTTGCTTGTAAAATTGACCAACT
>NW_007859838.1:0-626 GCF_000696425.1 Galeopterus variegatus
TTTCACGTCCCAAACCGCAGCACAATTAGTTTCTAAATAAATGTCAATGGCTTCTGTGGGAAGCTCTGAATGCAAGGCTGGGACGTCAGTGGCCAGCCGCAGAGAAGGTCTAAGTTGCTTGTTCCCTAAAAGGATTCAGCCGTTCTGATCATGCCCACCGTGCACAGACGCCCTGCGTTTCCTGAGAGCTATCAGTGCTGATGAGTGCTCATCGGACAGTGTTGATGCAAAGTAGTTGAAAAGACAAAAAGAAGACAGAGTTTGTTTTAAACATCGCTACATGTTTAAAGGTAGACACAGATCGCCCCTGCCCCAAAACAGATGTGCATGCTTCTGTGCACACATGATCTTTCTGTCCTAATGGACTCCGGTCATATGTAGCGTGAGGACAGATGTCATGTGTTGAATTGTGTCCCCCCAGAATTCATATGTTAAATTTCTAACCCCCAGAGCCTCACAATGTGATCTTGTTTGGAAATAGGGTCATGGCCACCGTAAGCAGTTAAGATGAGGTTTTAACTTACTGGAAACTATGCCGCTAATCTAACGTGACTGGTGTCCTTATAGAGGACATTTGGACACAGAGACAGACATGCCCACAAGAAGAAAAAGAAGACAGAGGTCAG
>NW_007859839.1:0-626 GCF_000696425.1 Galeopterus variegatus
CTGGCCTCTTGGTGAGTCTCCTGCCCCTGCCTCAGGCCACTGTCTCTGCCTACAACGTGGTCGGGACTTTTCGTGACTAATTTCTGACGCTGGTGCCTGACCACACCCATCACCCAGACTGGAGCACCTTCTGAACATAGCATTCTGCTCCCAGACTCCCAGCTGATCCCCCAGGAAGATGGTCTCAATTGATCCCCTGGGCTATTCTACCAGCTCCTCCAGGCCAGGACTCATGCCTGGAGTTAGAGGCTTTCCCATCTTCCCATCCTTCCCACAAGGCAAATGAAGTCCCACAAGGCAAAATGAAGGGACAAGTGCGACCTGAAGATCCATCTCTCAGGGTAGGGCCTGCCTTCCCCAACAGAAGAGAACAGACTTGAGCCCTCACTGTCACCCCCATTTCCTCTTTCCCATCATGTCCCATCCACAGAGGCAACTCTGATCCTACAGACCCAGCCCTGCCCTTCCAGGGGCACAGGTCAACTCCATCCAGTGTCCCTCTCAGTCCCACATTCAAACCACCAGGAGGGCCATCGTAAGTGTCACCTGGGCACTAGGGAGGCTACTGTGTCTTGGATGTGAACAGACCTCTCCTCACATCCTGCATCTAAGCAGCCACCTAGGTC
>NW_007859840.1:0-626 GCF_000696425.1 Galeopterus variegatus
GGAGCAGGACCAACTTAGAAGCAGGGAGGTAAATCTCAAATAGGCTGCAAGAGATGACAATAACGTGACATATGGTGATATCAATGGGGAAAAAAGGCAGGGACTGATCTACCTAGTGATAAAATTGACAGGACTCTGCGATTTCTGGAATGGGGAGTGTGGGATTAGAAAGAGCAAAGGAAGAGCCCCAAAAATCTGGTTGAGCAGCTGGGGGGCCAGGATGCCACTCACTGAGATAGAGAACATTTGCCGGAAAGCCAGCGTAGAGTGGGAGTGGAGAGATACACTCAACTGGACAAGTTGGAAATGAGTTACTCATAAGATAACCATGGAATGCTTGAATAAGCAGATGAGTCTGAAGTTTAGAAAAAAAGCAATGGGTGGAGAGAGAGATTGTGGTGTTGGAGTTAATAATATACGTAGTAATCAAAGCCAACAGAGTATATAATTACTCCGAGAGAATGTAAAGAATGTGAAAAGAATAGAGGTTAGGTTAAAACCTGCAAAGATACCAATACATAAAGGGCTTAAAATTGGTGCAAAGAATCATGAGATGGAGTAATCAAAGAAATAAGAAAAACAAAAACAAAAACAAAACAAAACAGGAAGAGTGCAGGTCAGGTAAA
>NW_007859841.1:0-626 GCF_000696425.1 Galeopterus variegatus
TAAGAAGGAAACACAGTCAAAGGTCAAAATTTCTAGAATGAAGTGATATGCCAAAAGTTACCAGATATCGATAAAGTATTTTTATCCATAACCTCATTGTGATAATCCTACATTCAAATGACTCATTTATGTTATACTCTCTAATGTTATCTCTAATGCTATCTCTAATGTTTCCTTCTAGTTTTTTAATTTAGGGTGAAAATGGCAATTAGTTATAAAGTGTTCAAAGCATTTTTGGAAAAAAAAGTCCCATTTGGGCAGAAATCCAGACAGTAGACAGATGCATGTTGTTTGTTCATAATGAGAAAGTTATAAATACTTATCAGATTAAGGAATCTAAAAATGACTTACAGATGCTTTAATTATATATATGAATCATATATTTTGTATTATATATGAATCATCAGGGTGACATAATAGGATGTACTTGAGCTTTGATGAACCTACATTTTCTACTCATACATATTTTATTTCAATTCCAGCCTAATTTTCTATGTGTGTTTCTTCCTCGTATTTTGTGACCTTAGTCATCTGTAATATAATCTGTCATAGGCTGAAAAATGATGCCCAAAGATGCCCATGTCCTAATCCCCAGAATCTGGGACTTTGTTGCCATACATGCCAAA
>NW_007859842.1:0-626 GCF_000696425.1 Galeopterus variegatus
CGGATCCCACATACAGACCGGCCGCTCACTGGCTGAGCGAGGTGCGGGCGCAACACCGAGCTTTGCGATCCCTTTGCCCGTCCCGGTCCGGTACGGGCGCGACACTGAGGGTTGCGATCCGTTGCTGGTCACGAGAAAAGACAAAAAGGAAAAAAAAAAAAAAGAAAAATTATTCTTGTTTCATCGAAGAGGCCATATTTCTGAGCACAATGCTTTGTTCATGATAGTTGAATGAGTTAGTGTATTAATCAATATGTGACTTAATTTATTTTCTTATAACCCCTGTTATTCAGATTTTAAATCAGTTTTTTAACTGAGATTACTTCCAGAAGTTCTTTCTATGAAGGTAGAGGTGTTGAAATGTGCAAATTGTAGAAAATAGTGTTGTGCTGGATTTATAGACAGTGGATGGAATATTTTGAGACATTTTCCACTCTGATACACCAATGCAATATAGATCAAGGATTTCTTATTATTGAGTACCGTTCTTAGTTGTTGTGAATTTTTCATAGACTTCTGATGAAATGAGATTGGAGTACGGCTGTGGTTGTACAATCCTGGGGGTTCACTGAATAATTGCCACCTGACCACTGGGAAAATCACCTCATTAGAGAGACAGGGGAATA
>NW_007859843.1:0-626 GCF_000696425.1 Galeopterus variegatus
GAGGAAATATGAACTTATACATCCCTTTGAAAAGATTTCTTGAGTACATTTGACAAAGTTCTATATCTGCACAGTGTTTTCTAAATGCATTACTGAAGAATTTCTAGTACTTCCCCAGCCCCTTATTTGGATTTGTTAATATATAGGTTAGTACAGTAAATTAATATTTGGTAATAAAATTAGATGCAACCTGACTTTTGCCTGGAGGTGCTCACAGACCTTTTGATTGAAATAATCTCTTTGGCATCTAAGAAACATCTTACCATTCAGGGCACAGGCAGATTTTTTCATTTAGTTTTATTTTTTTTTTATAACTTGCAAATTGATCCAATATGGGTAGATTTCATAGTTCATATCTCAGAGTATTCTCATTTTATTATTTATAGAATTTTTAAAAAATTAATACTTTCTTATGCTCCCAAATATGAATAATGGGTTTAAGAAATATATACTTACACTTTTCTAAGTATTTTATTTGTGTTTATCATGGGATAGATTTTTTAAAATGGTGCACTCAAAAAATAAATGGTTCACTACTCCTAAAAAATGAAATCCCATTGGCATCATGTATAATATTTCATGAATTTAGAGGACTCGAGAATGAGATATGAGGGAAGCCAATTGTT
>NW_007859844.1:0-626 GCF_000696425.1 Galeopterus variegatus
ACAAGCAGTTGCTCTGACAGGCCAGGTTTCTCCAGCTTGGGCAAGTCATTCGCTGAATGCTGAATATACGTGCTTCTCTTTTCTGATGCTTTTGCCTCACTTTTCCCCTCCGTATTCTGCCTTTTAAACTCTTATCAGTTCGTAAACTTCCTAGAAGTCACTGTCATTGCATTTTTCTTGATGGGCTAAGGCTAAGCTTTCCCTGCCTACTTGTTTTCATTGATATCCAAATACTAGTTTACTCATACTGAATTATAAATGCTGTTTAGATGGATATATATGCATTAGGTCATTGATAGAAGAGAGTTGTGTCTTATTAATCATCACTTCCCCAGAGCATAGCATAGTGTCTATCACATAATAGGGCACAATATATATTTATAGAATAAGTGAATAAGAGGCATGTGTTCAAATACAGTCCCTTTTTTTTTATAACTATGTATTGGGATGCTCATTCTGAATGGTTCACTAATATCTCAAACCAGAATGTTACAAATGGAAGAAAGTGTCTTCTCTTTCAAACCTATTTCTCCCTAGCAATTGCCTTTTCTGTTACTATTAGCTCTATTGCCCTGGCGTTCTAAGTTAACATCCCCAACTTCCTCATTACTTTTATCTGCCCTGTT
>NW_007859845.1:0-626 GCF_000696425.1 Galeopterus variegatus
ACCAACAGAATGGGAGAAAATATTTGCAAAATATACATCTGACAAAGGATTAATATCCAGATTATACAAGGAACTAAACAACTTTACAACAAAAAAACAAGTAACCCAATTAAAAAATGGGCAAAAGAGCTAAGTAGGCATTTCTCTAAGGAAGATATACAAATGGCCAACAGACATATGAAAAAATGCTCAACCTCACCAGCAAATAGGCATTTCTCAAAGGAAGATGTAAGAATTGCTAACAGACACATGAAAAAATGCTCAATATCACTCAGCATTCGGGAAATGCAAATCAAAGCCACCCTGAGATACCATCTCACTCCAGTTAAGATGGCTAATATCCAAAAGACTGTGAATGATAAATGCTGGTGAGGATGCAAAGAAATAGGAACTCTCAGGCCGGCCCATTGCTCACTCAGGTGGGTGTGGTTCTGATAATGCCAAGGCCATGGGTTTGGATCCCATATAGGGATGGCCGGTTGGCTTGCTGGGTGAGCGTGGTACTGACAACACCAAGTCAAAGGTTAAGATCCCCTTACCGGTCATCTATAAAAAAAAAAAGAAAAAAGAAAAAGGAACTCTCATACATTGTTGGTGGGACTGCAAAATGGTGCAGCCTCTATGGA
>NW_007859846.1:0-626 GCF_000696425.1 Galeopterus variegatus
TTGAAAGTAAAGAGAATGCTAGGAAGAGGGGAGAGATAATTAGCACTCTATGCCACAACCACGAAAATGCTCAAGGATCTCTACTGCCCCTAATCTTCTGTACTATCTGCTTCCATTGAATCTTTGCTCCTTTGCTTATTTCTTCTTTTACATTTTTTCTGCCTCTCCACCTAAATTATAAGCTCCTTGAAGACACTAACTGCATGATAAAATCTTTGAGTACCTAGAATAGTATGTGGTACATAGTGGGTGTGTAAAAATAATGATTTTCACAAATTCTGATTGGTGATAATGCCTTTGTATTTGGACATGATTGGAATTTGTGGCACAAAATGGATGAGAAGAACCCGCTCTGAACAGTACACTAAGACTTGCTGGTGGGAGAAGTTACAGACTCCAGGGCTGAAGAGTGGGTATGCTATTGCTCTTGTACACGTACTAAACCTTTTACCTAAAAGTGCTCTGACATCATTCAGCTAATCTCTCTAATGCCATGTGCAATTTCCTTGAGTATAATTATAATCAACAAATGTAAAGAGTTTATGTGCTAGGCTCATAATCTCGATGAATCTTTACATCTGTGCAAAGTCAGTATTCACTTCCTTTTAAAGATGAGGAAACTGAGG
>NW_007859847.1:0-626 GCF_000696425.1 Galeopterus variegatus
TTTTTTTTTTTTTTTGGCCATCAGTCTTGTCCTAGGATTCACAGGGACTCTGACGCACAGGAAGGTATTTACTAGACTGAGAACATTCTGGTTCTGGTTGCTTGGGGGTCCCTATGGCCAAGGTGGAAGAAAAGCAAGTAGTCTCCAAAATCATTCCTTGCTTGCCAAGTTCTCCATCTTTCCTACTTACAATTTTAAAGCAGAAATGAAGTTGATGACCAAGGACGTTAGGATCTTGACGAGCTCTCTGTGTTGGTGACATGTTTTATTTCTTTTACAGAGTACTGGCTTGCATTCTTTGGGAGCTGGCCTGGTGACTCTTTGCCCATCTTCCTCTTGACTTAAGTTGTGGCCATAGTGGCACCACCGAAGATGTACTCAGACCTTGATTCCTGTTCTTTGGAATTTCTCGTGCCTGTGAGCCTCTGTCTCCCACTAAGATCTTGGAAAACCCCAGGCTCCCTTTGCTGCATTTAATACACTCTTCCCCCCCACCCCCCAGTTTTCTGCCTCCAGGAAAATGAGTAATCCCTTTTCTAACCTCTTGGGAGATGTGGGGACTCAACTCAAGAGGAGGGAAGGAAGAAGATTATACTTATAATAATGATAGTTATAATGAACATCAC
>NW_007859848.1:0-626 GCF_000696425.1 Galeopterus variegatus
AAAACAGCAATGTACTGGTATAAAAAACAGACACACAGATCAATGGAACAGAATAGAGAACCCAGAAATAAATCCACTTATCTACACCCAACTGATTTTTGTCAAAGGTGTCAAGAATAAACGTTGGGGAAAAGACATCCTCTTCAATAAATGGTGCTGGGAAAACTGGACAGCTATAAGCAGAGAATGTAACTACACCCCTAGTCACTCATGGTATTTCAAAATGCACTAAAGACTTAAATGTATGGCCTGAAACTATAAAACTGTTGGAAAAAAAAATAGGGGAAACACTTAAAGACATTGGTCTGGGCAAAAATTTTATGGAGAAGACTTCTAAAGCATAGGCAACAAAGAAAAAATAAACAAATGGGATTACATCTAAAGAGAAAGTTTTTGCACAGCAAAGGAAACAATCAACAGAGTGAAGAAGCTACCTGCAAAGTGGAGGAAAATATTTGCAAGCTATACATCCTATAAGGGATTAATATCCAGAATATACGAGGAACTCAAACAATTCCACAGTGAAAAAGCAAATAATCTAATTAAAAAATGAGCAAATTACCTAAATAGACATTTCTCAAAAGAAGACATACAAATGGCCAACAGGTGTATGAAAAAATGCTCAA
>NW_007859849.1:0-626 GCF_000696425.1 Galeopterus variegatus
ACAACACTGACACATCATCTCACCCCAGTTAGACTAGCCATTATCAAAAAGACAGAGAATAGCAAATTCTGCTTCATCACTTTTCAAATAATAGAGAGTTCATTGGTGGGTCTATTAGCTTTTGCGGGGTCCAGCTAAGAAACGATTGAGTTAGTAACACTTTATTTGATGTTTATTGGGTCTATTTTCATGGCTAAAAATCAACAACATTTATCATCAAATAATGACACCTATTATGTTGGAGTTATGGTGTCTAAGAACACTCCCACTACTCAGTGTCTGAAATTTTATTCATAAAGTTATTATATTTATAGATTTTATGATTTTTTTACCATTAGTTTGTTTACAACTGAGATTTTAAAAATATTTTCCATTCTAAATAAATATTCACATTTATGTCTCAATTTGTATGTATTTGTTTCTGGTGAAAGAAAACCTCAGATTAGCATAGTCTTTAAGATATACAAGATCTGGATCCATACCTGCCAAAATATATGACTAATTAGGATTTGATAATTTAATTTTATATATATTTTGTTTCTTCTAATATAATATTGTGGAGAGGGTAGAAGCTATGAAGCATGTACAAGTTTTTATTTGAGCATCTATTACATTATGTATTACCA
>NW_007859850.1:0-626 GCF_000696425.1 Galeopterus variegatus
AGGACTCAGTATGACCTTGTCCAACTTCAAGCTGTATATAAATAGCCAGAGAGAAAATAATTTGAGGGGGATATATATACCACAGTGTTAACAGGACTATCCTTGGACGATAGATGGTATTTTTTTTTTGGTGGCTGGCCAGTACGGGGGTCAAACCGTGGACTTTGGTGTTATCAATGCCATGCTCCAACCAACTGAGCTAACCGGCCAGCCCCTTTATTTTTCTTTAAATTCTGCATCCTCTCCTCTTCCTGCCATGCTCTTCATCCTGGTGGACACTGGGTGGGCTTGCCTGACCTCCATCCATCCTCTCAGCAGAGGCTGGAAGCAACAACCGTACCTAGCAGACTCCCTGGCAGCAACAATTAGACTCCCTCCTGTGAACGAGGATGGAGCGATCCCACCGAGTGATCCCAGGACCACAGCCTGGTCCGGTGTTCTTGAACTCAGTGGTTTCAGCAACAGCTACAGAGGCGGCAGCACCCCAGGCGGGTCAGTTCTGGGCTGTCCCTCTGGGTATCATTCCTGAGAGCCCAGCCTAGAGCACGCTCCTCTAGCCTCCCATGAGTTTGTAGGCACCCAGTTCCCTGTATTCAATAGAAAACACCTGGAGTGGTTTCTGTGTA
>NW_007859851.1:0-626 GCF_000696425.1 Galeopterus variegatus
CTCACTGTGCATCATGCTGTAAGGTAGGAGGTAAGAATAAGTAGCCAATAAGGAGGAAAAGGTCTTCAAGTGACTGTTTTCACACATACATAGTAAATGTTATTTCTTCATCAATGGATTTGCAATATTGTCTACCAGTCACAGCTAAAAGAAAGAAATAACTGGGATAATAGAGCCAACTATAAGTCACAGAAAGAAACCTCTGCAAAGGCCTATGAAGAGAGCTTCGTAGTGCTCCCCAGCCCCAACCTTCAGTACTTTATTTTCAACTCAAATTGTTCGGGTTGCATTTTGAGCCTGCTTCATTTCACTTAGCTGTGTTCTTAGGTAGAGATGGGAATAGGTGTCTCTCATTCTCCCTGTATGGACATTCTGCAGATTTGAAAATTATTAAATTATATATTCTAATTTCTAATATGTACTTTGATTAAACTCAGTTACTTTGCCCTTTTCCATAAATTTTATTTCCCAACTCCTAAAATATAGTTTAACAAGCGATTACTAGTTAATACTTATGTTGAAATATAATTTGTCTGCTATAACATTTCTTTTTAATAATCAATTGCTCACATTAGGAGAAATATATAAAACAAGTTTGTATTAGTCAGTTTTGTGTTGCCTATACC
>NW_007859852.1:0-626 GCF_000696425.1 Galeopterus variegatus
CATGTAATAATGAGAAAACAGACAACTCATACAAAAGAAGATATGTGGGTGGCAAATAGGCCTATGAAAAGATTCTTAATATTATTCATCATTAGGAAAATGCAAATTAAAACTGTGATGTGATATTATTACCCATTTATCAAAATGTCTGGAAATAAAACATGAGAACATACTAATTGTTAATGAGGATGTTGTGAAGGTTAATTCTAGGTGTCAACTTGGTAGGATGAAGGAATGCTGTGAAACCTGGTAAACATATCTTTTCAGGTGTGTCCATAAGGGTGTTTCCAGCAGAGATTAGTATGAGAGTCTGAGTGGCCTGGGTGGGAAAGACCCACCCTCAATGTGGGTGGGAACCATCCAATCCACTGGGGGTCTTGAGAGAACAAAAGACAGAGGAAAGAGGTGAAGCTCTCCCTTTCTCCTGGAGCTGGGATACACTCTTCTCCCCTGTCCGTGGATATCAGAGCTTGAGACTTTTCAGGTTTGGGGTTCCAGAACTTACACCAAGGACACCATCAGCTTCCCTGGTTTTGAGGCCTTTGGACTTGGACTGAACCACACCACCAGCATCCAGTTTATAGATGGCCTATCGTGGGACTTTTCTTCATAGCCACGTGAGCTAA
>NW_007859853.1:0-626 GCF_000696425.1 Galeopterus variegatus
AGAAAACTGGATACACATATGTAGAAGAATGAAACTAGATCCTTACTTCTCACCATATACCAAAATCAAGTCAAAATGGAATAAAGACTTAAATATGAAACCCGAAACTATAAAACTCCGAGAAGGAAATACTGGGGAAACACTTCTGGATGTAGGACTGGGCAAAGACTTTACGAATATGACTTCAAGAGAAAAAATAAACAAATGGAATTATATCAAGCCAAAAAGCTTTTGCACAGCAAAGGAAACAATCAATACAGTGAAAACGCAACCTGCACAATGAGAGAAAATATTTGCAAACTATACATGTGAGAAGGGATTATAATCCAGAATATCAAGGAACTCAACTTAATAAAATAAACAATTCAATTAAAGAACAGTCAAAGGAAACACATTGACATTTTCCAAAAGAAGACATATGGCTGGCCAACAGGTACATGAAAAAATGCTCAACCTCACTAATCATCAGAAAAATGCAAATCAAAACTACATTAAAATATCATCTCAGCCCAGTTAGATGGGCTATATCAAAAAGAGAATAACAAATCCTAGTGAGGATGAAGCAAAAGGGGAACCCTTCTACACCGTTGGTGGATTGTAAATTAGTATAGTGATTATGGAAAACC
>NW_007859854.1:0-626 GCF_000696425.1 Galeopterus variegatus
TTAAGGAAAATCTCTCATGGCATCTTTGTGTATTAAAGAGTATCCCAAGATAACAAGATATGTTGTTGAAAACTGGTCCTTATTGCAAATTCTTAACTCTATGAATGCAAATCTTATCAATATTATGACGCCAAAGCAAAATAGAAAAATAAAATTTATGCTGAGGCTGATATGGTCTAACAACGGTCATCAATATTTTCTAATTTCAATTTTTGCCTCTTTCAAAATAAACTGATTGTTCTCATTGTCCATTACTAACATATTCAGGGCTCAGGGCAAGACTATAAAGGGGCACATCGACTATGTTCAAATACTTAAATCATAAATCAACCTAACTACCTGTCTAAATCTGTTCCATTTTCCTACATTGACACGCACATCTTCATCGTAAGTTAGAAAGCCACATTCAAATTTAGAATGTTCTGATCCTCAGAGTTGTGCACCACAACGTGGGGTCTGGGGAGCACTCACCCCTAGCCCCACACCTCCCCTACTTGCTTCCCACCCTCAGCCCCTGTGCACACATGTGGTGCTCCAGTCTGCACAGCCATGCATGTCCACACCCTCCATCCACACTCCTGCTGAGGCTGCAGCTGCACCTGGGCCGCCCTTGGGCCAGAGGGTGC
>NW_007859855.1:0-626 GCF_000696425.1 Galeopterus variegatus
TGGTATATAAAATGGCTCTTTAAAAAACAGAGACCACCAAATAAGGACTACAGGAGTGACACGTTATCAGAAACATAAGACTAAGGATAGTTCTTGAAGTTGGTTCCTAAATTTGAATTTTCAGTTCTCTTATAGTTCAAGCAAGAAGGAAAATACAGAAAATTCAATAGCCCTTGGTATCTAATAATAGAACATAAATCATTCCTTCTTGAGATCCTAACACAAAGCTCTAAGAATAACTCAGTCTGTGCTTCTTGTATGAGGGACATTGAACAGGGTCTTTTCTATGCTTTTACAGGTGAGTCAGAACATTCTCTAAGAGTCTTTACTATCATCTGTCCTCACTAAAACCTGATCCATGACTCTAAATTACATGCCTCTGAAATCATCTGCAAAAAGCAAAAGGGGCATGTAGCCCAGGTTGCAACTTATGCTAGGAGACCGTATACCAGCATCCCTGATTCCTGAAAGCATGATTCATAATCTACCTGCATCAAATTAAGATTCTGGGTTGCTTGTTAGAAAAGCAGATTTCTAGGCTGCACCAAGACCTATTGAATCAGGGTCCCTTGGATAATAGCCCAGAAAACAATGTTATCACAAGCACACAAGTTGTTCATTGGAGA
>NW_007859856.1:0-626 GCF_000696425.1 Galeopterus variegatus
TAGCAGAAAATAGATAGCTGTATTTCTTCCAATGTTTATACCAATTATCTTATTTTCTTGTTTTACTACATTTGTTTAAATTTCCAAGGCAATGTTGATTATAATCTTGATAGCAGGCATTCTATTTATTTCCTGTTATTAGTATAAATGGTCTTATTTGTTTTATTCTTTAGGCTATTGTATGATATTGATTTTGGGTAAATATTACATTCAAGAAGTTTCTATTTTATTTGGTGATTTTTAGATATGATTTCATATTTTATCAAATGCTTTATATGCATCTGATATTGATATGTTCGTATATATTTCTTTTTCTGTATTAGTTGATGTAATGAATTATATAGAGAGACTTTTCTGATTTGAACTGTCCTTTCATTCTCCAAATAAACCTTTTTAGCAATATTGTAGTATTATTTTGGTACATTGCTGGATTTCATTTGCTAATAGCTTATTTAGAATTGTTATATTTCTAATTGATGATTAATATTAGTCTGTAGTTTGATCTTTTGTCCTATATCTATCAGGTTGGGTATGAATATATCAGTTTTATAAAATGAAGTGGGAAAGGGCCGGCCCGGTGGCACACTGGATAAGTGCGCCGCTTGGGAAGCGTGGCGGTGCTCCCG
>NW_007859857.1:0-626 GCF_000696425.1 Galeopterus variegatus
GTGATTTTCCTGGTTCTTTGTATGACAAATAATTTTTTATCATATCCTGGACATTTCGAATTGTATGTTTGCAGTCTCTGAGTCCTATTTTGATCTTCTGGTTTAGCAGGAAGAAACCTTGTCTGGGTTTGGTGTCTACTTGTATGGGCTATGATTCCAATGACAGTGTAGTTTTTAGTTGCTGCAGCCTATTCTGGTCGGCTTTATCTAATCACTGTCAGTGCCACCCATGGTCCTGGAGCATGTGTTTCTGCACCGGATGCTGCTGGGTGGGCGTGGGAGATGCCAGCCGTGGGGGTGGAAAGCTCCTCCCTGTCTGCCCTGCCAGGGCTGCCCACGGGGACAGATTGCACTTCCCCAGCTGCCTGCGCCGAAGGAGGGAGGGAGACACCCCCACAGGGCAGAGCCCACTCTCTGGCTCGGTAGTCTTTTGACATGATCACAGTAGTCTTGGACAGTTTCTTTGCTGTCTAGTGTGAAAAAAGGTGTCCCAGGCTCCCTTGACATTTTTGCCACAGACTAGAATCAGCCATTCCCCTAAGTCCTGCTTTCCTTTAGTGGGCAGTGGTGTTTAGAAACGGCCCGATCGCAGGGCTAATGTTCACTTATGATAGGAACAGCGCTGC
>NW_007859858.1:0-626 GCF_000696425.1 Galeopterus variegatus
CATGGAAAAATAGAATTAAAAGATAATATGAATCTTTCCATGAACTTTTTGAAGACCCCTGTATAAACACTGAAATTTCCTGACATTTTGATTTGACTTTATTAAATTGCTTTATATGAAATGAAGAAATAAGAAATCTTTAAGGAGTAAAATTAATTAGGGACATGTTTAAAAATGTTCCAGTTGAAGTACAGTGGTTTAGCAAAGAAGATGCAACAAGTGCCTTCTAATCAGTAGTGCAAAATAAAGCCCACAGAGTAGGCCATTTCCAAGGTCTAAAATTTACATTTGGACAAGTATCATGTCGGATTTGGAAGTTCTAGGGAAAAACTGAACTGGTTGGCTGTCACTTAACAAAGCCTTCTTGGCTTATCTTCTGACATAAATTTACTTTTTATCTTAGAGAGAAAGAATGGTACTCTCATGAATTATAACTCCCTTTACCAATAAATATATCATTTAGGGAAATATGTTACTTCTACCAAGATAATTGGATATAATTTATTTAGCTATTTCTCATTAACTAAACCTTACCTTGTGTTACCTGAGAGTCAGATATTTGTTAACCAAAAATTTGAAAGTCTTGTAATACAGGGGACTTCTATTTTAGCTGTGATTTTTTTTTT
>NW_007859859.1:0-626 GCF_000696425.1 Galeopterus variegatus
ACTTTCCCTACCTTAAGAAAATGGAAGTAAGTTTTTCTGAAGAGGTAAGTGTGACTGTGTTAACTACAGCAATAGGAAGAGTAAGCACTGGAGAATTAAGATATAGATATAGACATAGATGTAGAAAGAGATATATAGGTTATTGGATATGCCTTTCAGCATAGGAATTGTTATTTTGAGAGAGAAAATGTGTTTGCTCAGTTCGGATGTGGGATGTGTTGCTTCTTTGCTTGCTGCCTCAGCTTCCTGAAGTTCTCTCATATTTGGCAGGTGCACTTAAAAGTCTGATGTTTAGCATTGTGATACCTTCCTTATTTCACTGCGATCAGTGCATTGCCTCTGTTCTTCATAGTTTTGTTTAATTTTTTGATTTTGGTTTTCTGTTGTGTGTGTGTGTATGTGGTTTATCTTTTTGTTTATAACTTGTTTTTAGTGGCATTTGAGTAAAGAAATTGTGAAAATTTCTTAGTATGTAATTTTTAACTAAAAAATGTTTTTTAAATGTAAAAAGTAGATTGGCTTATCATAAGCTTATCATATACTTGTAATGTCTATATATCTGGTTCTTGCAGGCATTTGACCTTGCAACCCCTGGTCTGAGATTGAACTTGATTGAGGAAATAGTG
>NW_007859860.1:0-626 GCF_000696425.1 Galeopterus variegatus
CAAATCAACAGAGAAACACAGGATTTAAACCACACTTTAGACCAATTGGACTTGGCAGATACTTATGGGACATTTCATCCAACAACGACAGAATATACATTCTTCTCAGCAACAGTGGGATATTCTCCAGGATAGGCCACATTAGGTCACAAATAAAGTCTCAATAAAATTTTAAAACTTGAAATTATTTCAATTCTCTTTTTAGACCACAATAAATTAAAATTAGAAATCAACAACAAGTGAAACTCTGGAAAATATACAAATGCATAGAAATTAAATAACATGCTCCTGAACAGTGTATGGATGTAAGAAAAAAATTAAAAAAGAAATCAAAAAATTTTTTGAAACTAATGAAAATAAAGACACATCATACCAAAACCTGTGGGATACTGCAAAAGGCAAGTTTATTGCAATAAATGCTCACATCAAAAGAATAGAAAGATTTCAAATAAACAACTTATGCTATACCTCAAAGAACTAGAAAAACAAGAATAATCCAATCCCTAAATTAGCAGAGGAAAAGAAATAATAAAGATCAGAGCAGAACCAAGTTTAATAGACACTCAAAATGATACAAAGATTACTGAAACAAAAAATTGGTTTTTTGAGAAGATAAACAAATCATT
>NW_007859861.1:0-626 GCF_000696425.1 Galeopterus variegatus
AGGCCATGTGAGGGTGCTATGAAAGCATTCAGCATTAGTATTTTATCTACTCGGGGCTCAGGGTGAAATGGGGGAGGGAGATATGTGTGTGTGTGTATGTGTGTGTAGAGAATGATATAGTGTGTAGGAAAAGCTCCTCAGCTCCTGACTAATTTCTCTTTCATCCAACTCAGAGTTTTGACAGAACCCAGCACACTCTAGAAGCCTGGGGACCACCAAGAACAAAAAAGAGCTGTAAGGCTTGTTGCTCCTCCAGGCAACCCATGGGATAGACAGAGATAGGTACAGCTTGGTGGTTATTCCCTCAGTTGGTGGGGGGGAGTGGGGAGGGAGAGAACAGTGGAGCATGCCTCCAATCAGCTTTTTGAGGGGCTGCCTGAGGGACTGCTTTCTGTCTTACCTAACTTGGAGCACTGATGGGAATTGACATACTCTAGATGCCTGGGGGCCACTGAGAACAAAAAAGAGTAGGATGACTTACGGCAGCTTTCAGAACACCTGCAACACTAAGACAAACACTAGAAGGAGAAATAGACTATGAGCTTTTAATAAAAGAAACTAGAAAATACTCATTAAGTGGGACTTTACTATAAAAGTCAGGAGAAAACACATCCACAGAAAAGGTT
>NW_007859862.1:0-626 GCF_000696425.1 Galeopterus variegatus
AAATCAGCTCCAATATGCTAAATTACTTTGATATTTTCATGGTAAAAAAAAATCTATAAGAAGATTTAATTTATTGAGTTCATAATGATTTATGTTATAGGGAATGCTTATGTTATTAAACTTTCCCTTAAGTACAATATAAAAAAAATGTAAGTGGCAAAATTACTAACTTTTATAAAACATTTTTTTACCATTGCTAACTTGCTAATATGAACAATCCTGTCCAACCATCTGTTAACTTTTCTCTCTGAAAAAAGATTTATGTATAATTCTATAAGAATATAGTTCTTCCTTGAATTAAACAGATGTTTTGGTTTTTGGAATCCTGAGGAGGTAGACTCTCATCTTCACTTCAGAGTGATATAATTTTCTGTGAAGTATCGTAATAATCTTTCCTTTAGTAATCTAGACTCTGCTTTCTTTGGATTAAATAAAATCAAAGTCCTATATAATTTAATGGGCTTATGTTATACCTAGTAACTTTCCAAATGTCTCTTTTTAATAAACTGATACCGACTGCCCATATATTCCAGATGTGGCATTATACAGTCACCTGTGGATAGCCACTGCTTCGATTATCAGTTAACATAAGCAACCTTTATGTTTTAATAATAAGCTTTCTTTAT
>NW_007859863.1:0-626 GCF_000696425.1 Galeopterus variegatus
GAATTTGGCAGTGTTTGTCTATTACTACTTAGAGAAGATGCTAGCCTAGAAGGCAACGACATGCCAACATATAAAAATCTTCTCTGTAGTACTTCAAACACAATTCATCAGGACTTACTGTGGACTGAGTGAAATAATTTTCAAATTATGCACCTCCTTGTGTTCTGCTCCCACTCTCAATATCACCTTTTGAAATCATGACCATGGTGAGCCCACGTATTCTAAGCACCAGAGAAAGGTGTTTGTTGCAAATAAATAAACTAGCAATTTAATTTACATGCTGGCTTCTAGTAAATTTACTTTGTATATAAAGGCAAATACATGCTATAAGAGCCATTACTTCTATTTCCAGACCAAAGCATAGATTACTACACTCTGCCCTGCTGTTCTGGGCAGCCATGGCAAATGGATCTTAGTTAGCATTGAAGTCGAAACCTATTTGCCATCCTGGGTTAGTGTGTCAGTCTTCCAGAATTTAATCAATTCCTTAAATGCTTACTGACAAAATCAATATCTGGGACTTGTAGAAGACCCCATGATTTTAAGGTATTGACACTCCCTGAAGGTTTTTTGAAAAGTTAGCTAGTCCCTGTAGGTTACAATTCTATCCAGAATTTTTCTCACTA
>NW_007859864.1:0-626 GCF_000696425.1 Galeopterus variegatus
GAGATCGTTGAGCTTCCCGGATCTGAAGATCTGTGATTTTTCCTATGCCTGGGAAGTTTTCAGCCACTATTTTGTTGACTATGTTTTCAAACATTCTCCTTTTTCCTCCCCTTCTGGAATACCCATGACTTGGATATTTGAGCACTTAAGGTTGTCTAATATCTCTCTCAGATTTTCTTCAATGTCTTTGATACTTTTTTCTTTTTTCTTGTCTTCTTGTGTTATTTCAAACAGCCCATCTTCAAGTTCAGAGGTTCTCTCTTCTACTTCCGTTAGCCTGCTGGTTAAACTCTCCATTTGTTTTTTATTTCGCTGAATAACTTCTCCAGTTCAGCAAGTTCCACTACATTTTTTTTTTTTAGGACATTGATTTCCTTGTAAATTTCCTCTTTCAGGTCCTGTATACTTTTCTTCATTTCATCATGCTGTCTAGCTGAGTTTTCTTTTATCTCATTCAATTTCTTTAGAATTATCACTCAAAATTCCTTGTCATTCATTTCAAGGGCTTCTTGTTCTATAGGATCTGGAATTTAAGAATTAATAACCTTTGGTGGTGTACTTTCTAGGTTTTTTGTATTTCTGGTATCTTTTTTTTTTTTGATGTTTATTCATTTTGGCAGGGGGTT
>NW_007859865.1:0-626 GCF_000696425.1 Galeopterus variegatus
CACTAGACTAGGTTACACCATGAAGGTATTTTGTAGATGAGATAAACATCTACAATCAGTTGACCTAAACATTAACTTTGATATGGGGTAATTGTGGGTGGGCCTCATCCAATCAGTTGAAGGTCTTAAAAACAAAAATTAAAGTTTTCCAAGGAGGAAGTAGTTCTGCCTCAAGATTATAGCATAGAAGTCCTGCCTGAGTTTTCAGCCTGTCCTAAAACTTTTAGACTTTTCAAACCCCACAATGTGTAAGCCAATTCTGTAAAATGTATCTCTCTCTCTCTCTCTCTCTAAAAAAAAAAAAAAAATCTTATTCCTTCTGTTTTTCTGGAGAACCCTGACTGATGCAGAATTCCTCTCTCATACTAATCAGATTAGCAGTGGCTTCCTTGAAGGCTGTGTTCAGAAGAACTCTGAGGCCACATCTAGGCTCAGTGAGTAACAGTAAAGTGAATGCCAGTTGCATTGAAGCAGAAGACTCCTCTGTCTTGTAAATTACTCTCTCCCCAGTACCTAAGATACCACCTACTACACAGGCCTATGATGATAAACACGTTCGTTGAACGAATGAGTGATCACGAATGAGTGATCTTTTAGCCATGTCTGCCGTGGATGCAGCACTGGGA
>NW_007859866.1:0-626 GCF_000696425.1 Galeopterus variegatus
CACATTACATATCAGATTTCTTCTGGTTTGGTGGTCTCTGGAAATTGCTTAGAGTATACCTAGAAGGAAGAGGAGTGACTGGCAGAAAGGAATAGGGACAAAGGAGGAAATGATGATGTAGGTCAGCATTGCTGCTGGTCCAGGAACCACAGTGTAAGGGAATTCATCTTTTATTTTGACATGTTCTACCTAATTGATACCTTTCTACCACAGTTAATTAGCAAGATGTGACACTTGTTTTAAGAGTCTAACACAAATGATAAGGAAAAAGGAAACAGTGTGGAAAAGTGTGAAATCCTACATGTGATTGATGCTCACTAGTATCCTCTGGAAAACTTCCAGGATTAAACCCGCTTGGTTGTGAAGTGGAGCTGGCCTTCCTTGTGTTCTTGATTGAGAATGGATCTATATTCACTAGACTAGAACATACACATGTAAGTCAGATGGAATTTCTAATATCTGGATGATTCAGAGAAACAGATCACTAACACTAATATGCTATGATCTAGTCCACATAACCTGATTTGTAAATGTAGAAAGCAGTTTCCAGAGACAGTGAACACTTTGTTCAAGGTCACACAAATAATTATTCTCAGAGACAAGATAACAATACAAGTCTTTCAGTT
>NW_007859867.1:0-626 GCF_000696425.1 Galeopterus variegatus
AAATCTCTAAATGGAACCCATTTTTCTTCAGTTAATAATGTAAGAAAAAACTACATTGACAAAGTTAAATTCCCAGGACCCTAAGTTCCTTAGGGATGGACTAAATGCCTGTCATTATCACTTACAAAAGTGTCTTGGATTTGACAGAGCTTATGTTGAGAAATCAAGTTTATATTTTTTATTTTTATCTTTTAATTCCATTTTTCATGAACTTTTTGAAGTTTCCCATACTGTGTAGGCATTAAAAATAAGATTGTAGGTCAATTTTATTGGCACAAAAATATCTCACAGGATTGTTTCAACAATTAAAACAACCAATTCAGGAAATAGTATGCATACATACTATTAATGTTTATCTTACATTCTGTCAACTTGGAATACTACTAATTTTATACAGCTGTTATTTTCATGCATCGTACTCTGAATCATGCCCACCAAAATATTCCTAATGGTGAGTTCCCGCTGACTTTCACTTTGGTACCATTTTGTTCATTTTCCATGTCTAAGTACTATCTTTTAGGTAGAAGAAAATGGAGGTATTTTTACTTTGAAAATTAAAAGAACAAAAAAACAAAAATTTCAGTAGACTCATGCATGGTTACCATGACAAAGCAGAGCCACAAGAA
>NW_007859868.1:0-626 GCF_000696425.1 Galeopterus variegatus
TATTAATTAATTTTAATTTAAATTGTCTGTATTTTTGGTGGAAAAGGATGGTGTAAATATAAATAAAACTACACCATAAGTTTTAGTAGTTGGAATGATAATAGATTATCATTTTATCTCACTTCTAAGAAACTGCTGTAAGCCAGCATAGCATTCATTGTGCTTCTCCTTCATTAACTAGAATGGAAATGATTCTAGATGACTATTATTATGCTACATAGGGTCAAACACTGTCTGATTTCACTCTGGAATCACTTTGCATCTCCTTTTTTTTATTGAGGCCATTTTCATCTTGATCTTAATATTATCCACGTTTATGTCCATAGGGTAAGATTCCAAATCACCTAACAATTCTGAAGGGAGACAGGGATAGGATTCAGAATTTTCAATCTACGGGAGAAGATGAGATTCAGACCCTGCTGGTAACAGAAGTCTTGTGTGAATATTCTGTGTACAAGTGTGAGGGGTAGGCACGTGTGTGTGTCGGCCAGGGAGATTGAAGAATGGGGAGGGGAAAGGTGATCAAAGCAATTCCTGTTCTGAACTCACCCCCGATTATCTCACAAATGTTCTGGTGTTTTCTAGCTTCTCAGAAGAAATCATCTTTCTCTTTCTGCATTTATTAT
>NW_007859869.1:0-626 GCF_000696425.1 Galeopterus variegatus
GGAATACAATTTAATCCACTACAACCACCTATAAGGAAATCCCCATCAGTCTAACAGCATACATCTCAATGGAAACCCTACAGGCCAGAAGAGAATAGGATGACATATTCAAAGTGCTAAAAGAAAAAAAAAAGCCCACCAACCAAGAACACTATATCCAGCAAAGCTTTTCTTCACAAATTAAGGAGAAATAGGGTCTTTCCCAAACAAAACTATGGGAATTCACCACCACAAGATCAGCTCTTCAGAGAAATAGTGTCTTTCCCAAACAAAACTATGGGAATTCACCACCACAAGATCAGCTCTTCAACAAATCCTTTTCAAGGGAGCCCTCCATCTGCAATCAAAGGAGTGATATATATCACCATAAATACACAAAACGAATAAGAACTGCTAGTAAAACAGATATGCAAATGAGAAAGAGGAAGAAAATGTATCTAATCTCTTCGAAAAACACCAAGCAGCATAGATAAAAAATAAAAGGAAAGAAAGAAATAGAAGAAATTTAAAGCAACAATAAAAAAATTAATAAAATGGCTGAAATAAGGCAATATCTTTCAATAATAACTCTGAATATAAATGGATTAAGTTCCCCACTTAAAAGATATAGAGTGACAGAATGGATT
>NW_007859870.1:0-626 GCF_000696425.1 Galeopterus variegatus
GGCTGAGTGTGGTGCTGACAACATCAAGCCAAGGGTTAAGATCCCCTTACTGGTCATCTTTTTAAAAAAAAAGAAAAAAAAAAGCATTGAGTTTACAGCTATTTAATGTTAACATGCAGAAACTAAGGTGTTGTTCTTATGTGGCCTTGAAGAGACTTAACCCCAAAGTTGTTATAGTTTTATTGCTCTGTAGAATGTTAATCAGTTTTGTATTTAACTTGTTAAATTTTTTTTTTCATTTATTAGTGTATAGATTTCTTTCTGGAAAACATTCAGACAACTTTTTGTATTTTTTACTAGTTCTCGCTTTAATGATTTAAATAAGAAATTTATATGTGTGTACTATCTATTTGGAAAAAATTTTATTTCTGCTCTGGACATTATCTGTGACATCAAGCACTCAGGCAGCCATTTTATGGCTATGAGTAGAACCAGGCAGAGGAGGGCCAGCCCCGTGGCTCACTCGGGAGAGTGTGGTTCTGATAACACCAAGGCCATGGGTTCAGATCCTTATATAGGGATGGCCGGTTAGCTCACTTGGGAGAGCATGGTGCTGACAACACCAAGTCAAGGGTTGAGATCCCCTTACTGGTCATCTTTTATTAAAAAAAGAAAAAGAAAAGAAA
>NW_007859871.1:0-626 GCF_000696425.1 Galeopterus variegatus
TGCTATGTCATAATAGATCATGCGGTCATAGTTGCTCGTGCCCTGCCATTCCTGCATGGCCGGCCACACTCCTTCCTCCAGGCTCATGGTGGGCTTCAGCCGGGCCAGCAATCGAAGCACTGGGCTATAAGTCCTCAGCGTCCGCCACACTCCTTCCTCCAGGCTCATGGTGGGCTTCAGCCGGGCCAGCAATCGAAGCACTGGGCTATAAATCCTCAGCGTCAGTCACAGTGCACGTCCCCACCTTCCATCCCAGCTGACCGGCCCCACACCCAAGCCCCACCACATCACACCTGTCCTGCCACCTGTCCCTGTCCTTCTCCCAATGTGGGCTCCTCAGCCTCCAGGACACCCAACATGTGTCAATATCAGCACCAAGGGACAGCTTGGCCTCTCTGACTTCCCTTTGAGGTGTCAATATTATTGCGTGTTATGGACTAAATGTGTCCCCAAAATTCACATGTTGTAGCCCTAACTTCCAATGTGATGGTATTTGGAGGTGGGGCCTTTGGGGATCATCAGGTTTAGATTAGATAATTACGAGCCCCTGTGATGGCATTCCTGTCCCTGTGAGAAGAGAAAAAGACACCAGAACACTCTGTGATGTAAGCACACAGTCATCAAAA
>NW_007859872.1:0-626 GCF_000696425.1 Galeopterus variegatus
CAGCTCCACTTCAACCAGGCATGCTGCATTTATATGTTTCATGCAGTGATGGTGCAGTCTGCTTTCTTCTGGGGGAAAATAATGTCCCAATGCTAAAATAAATTTTATGAATCACTGGGCCAGGCAAATCCTAAGGACATCCCTAACTCTAACAATCTGGGACTCTGCACTGAACAAGGATTGCATCTCTTGCCCACAGCTCGTTTTCTATCCAGGTGACACTGATAAGGTTAAGCAGGGAGAAAACAGATTTCAGCCCTTTGAAAGGCAAAAATGTATTATACAGCCAGTGTTCACAATCAAAACAGAAATCTGCTGCCTAAATTCCCACTTTTCAATTATAAACAATAAATTAACATTTTTTTTTTGGACTGGTAAGGGGATCGTAACCCCCAGCTTGGTGTTGTCCACACCACACTCAGCCAGTGAGCACACCAGCCATCCCTATATAGGATCCGAACCCATGGCCTCGGCGCTACCAGTGCCGCACTCTCCTGAGTGGGCCACGGGGTCGGCCCCAATAAATTAACATTTTAAAAGCAATACATCTTGAAATTAGACAAATATCAGACATGTTTGTATTTTTCGCTGGTACCTGCTTATTAGAGCTGTAATTTAGAATTGGC
>NW_007859873.1:0-626 GCF_000696425.1 Galeopterus variegatus
GAAGAATCCAATATCAGCAGATGAGAACTTCGACTCTGGGGTTATACAGTGTTTATATAGAAAAACCCTTGTTACTAGAAATAACTTCAAGGAAGCATCTTAAGAAAAATAAATTGATAACATCATTCACCAGGTGTCTTTGTGAATCACGAGGTAGGGAATCTTGTGATTTTAGTGCTCAAATCACTGACACTACCTGCTATAGTAAATAATTCACTCCTTGAAGCCTGTGTTCCTCTCACAGCTTGTTGTAAGGTTAAGGTGTAACTGACTGGTCACTACGGTTATGCAGGAGTAAACATGGCAGGCTGGATGCAAAACAGTGTTGGTTTTGTTCACCCTCTAACGATTGCATCTGAAAAATTTCTTCATGTTTACCATACTCTGTTGTTTAGAAGCAAGTCACCAGTTAGATCCATATTTAGGCAGAAGGGATTATCATGAGACAGGGAATCACTGAGTGCATCTTAGAATTCTGCCTACTGTAAGTATTTACTTTAGTGTTGTTTTCTTTAGAATTAAATGGGGTAGTGTGTGTATTACTTAGAATTTGGACAGGCTGAATGTCACCAAACCCTAAAATATCAGTGGCTAAAAACACAGTGTTGTGGTCACCTGCAGAGGCA
>NW_007859874.1:0-626 GCF_000696425.1 Galeopterus variegatus
TGTGTGTGTGTGTGTAGAGAGGGACAGAGACAGAGAACAATATTCCACTTAAATATAGAAGCCAAATTTTGAACAAAATATCAGTAAATAAAATTCAACAATATAGTACAAGAATAATATATCAAGACCAAAAAATGTTTATTTCAGGAAAGCAAGGTTTGATTAATATTCTAAAATCAACCAATGCAATATAACATATTAAAAGAATAAGACAGAAAAAAGCATTTGGTAATTTTAATAGATGCAATAAAAACATTAAACAAAATTCAATATCTTTTTAAAATAAAACTTCTCAAAAACCCAGAAATAGTAAGAAGCTTCCTCAATTGATAAAGGGATTCTACAAAAAATCCATAGTTAACATCATATTTAATAATGGAAAACTATTTTTTTCCTCATAAGATTGAGAATAAGGTAAAATGCCGAACTCCATTCACCTTCAACAGTGCTCCAGATAACTGAAGAATTGTAATAAAGAAAAATAAAATCAAAGGCATAAATACTAAAAAGGAATAATTAGAACTATTTCTTATTTGCAGATAATGTATCTGTTTATTTACAAAATATCAGGATATCTCCCCAATAATTTACCAGAAGGAATAAGAAAATTTAGCAAGGGTAAAAAA
>NW_007859875.1:0-626 GCF_000696425.1 Galeopterus variegatus
AGTGTCGCGCCCGTACCGGACTGGGACCGGCAACGGGATTGCAACCCTCGGTGTTGTGCCCACACCTTGCTCACCCAGTGAGCGGCCGGTCTGTATGTGGGATCCGAACCCTCGGCGGGAGCGCCACCGCGCCACCAGGCCGGCCCTAAAAAAAATCTTTACTGAGATATAATACACATAGGACAGTGCTTGAAAAAGTTCACAGAAAGATTCATATTTTAATTCTATTTTTCCACAGACTTTTTGAAGTACCCTTGTATTATGTAATTCACCCATTTAAAGTGTGCGATTCCTGGTTTTAGTATATTCCCAGTTGTATGCACCCATCACCACAGCCACCCTTAGAACATTCTTGTCACTTCACAAAGAAACCCTGTGCTCTTCAGTTTTCACCAGATTTCACCCTCCTTCCCAGCCTTAGCCAACTGCCCTTCATAAACCCTCTTTCTAAAGAGGCCAAATCTTTTCTTCTCTCAATATTAAATAATGAAGTGTATTCATAATGCATTTACAAATTGGTTGCCTCTTTAGGTTACTGAGAGTTGCAAAAAAAAAAAAAAAAAAACCAACAAAACTGTGCCTACTCTCTGATATTCCCTCAGGTGTGTTCTTTTCTCCTGCCCAGA
>NW_007859876.1:0-626 GCF_000696425.1 Galeopterus variegatus
AAAACCAAATAAACAAATAAATTTATATGTCAGATGATGGTAAATGCCACAGAGAAAAAAAAGCCAAGGTAAGAAAATAGAAAATCATTTAGATTGCGTACAAGGTGATCAGGTAAAGACGTTCTGAGTAGATAACATTTGACCAGGTCTTGAAGCAGGGAACAATTAATACAGATAAACTGGGGGAGGAGAACACCTAAGTGCAAAGTGTATTTGAAAAATAGCAAAAGTGACACAGTATTTATTATGAAGTATGCAAGGGAGAGATTGGTAAGAAATATATCATATTAGTAGCACTGGGTTTTATGGACAAAAGTAAGGACTTTGGGTGTGTGGAGGTGGGTGGGTAAAATATATATAAAACAAAATTTACTACGTTAACCATTTTTAAGTGTACAATTCAATAGTGTTCAGTATATTCATGTTGCTGTGGAACAGATCTCCAGAACTTTTTCATCTTACAAGACTAAAACTCTATATCCATTAAACAACAACTCCTCCTTTCTCCCTCTCTCCACGCCCTGGTAGCCATCATTCTACTTTGTGTTTTTAATTAATTTGGCTCCTTTATATACATAGAAGTGGAGTCATACAGTATGTTTCTTTTTGTGACCGCTTTAATACAC
>NW_007859877.1:0-626 GCF_000696425.1 Galeopterus variegatus
TGTGTGCACTCTGTGGAGATTTTTTGTTTTTGTTGTTAATACCCCCACTTTTATAATTGGTAAACTGAAGTTTCAATAAAACAGAGTCATACCACTAGTAAGTGGCAGAGCTCGTATGGAGACCGACATCACTCTTATGTTAATGCAAACTTTATTTCCTTCTACATCACACCACCTCCTCCAGTAAGGGAATGTTTGGGCTGCCAATTTTAAGTAATGAGTCTGAGATGGACGTGACAAGCTACAGTTGGAAATTCAGGTCTGGAACTCAGGAAAACTTTGACAGGACGGGATTTTGTAAAATTGAACACATTGCACAAAGTGTCTTCTGTGTGTTATGCTCCATAGAAATAGTGTCCTATATTTAGCTGATAATCAAAGGAAATAGGCAGTAGTTTCTCCGTGTTGAATCATCAAGAGACAAGTGGTGTTTTGAACCACTTAGGAGAGGGTCACTATCATATTCCCACTGTGATGCCTTCCTTTGTTTCTTGATTATACGATCGGGTCAGTTTTGCTTATGTATTTGGGATGTTCCGAAGACAAATTGTTTGAAGGATAAATTCTGCATGATTTCAGGAGCCCTTCTCCACGCCTCCGCCCCCACCCCCCAGTTTTGTCTGTAA
>NW_007859878.1:0-626 GCF_000696425.1 Galeopterus variegatus
AACTTATAATTGAGTAGACAGTATTTAATATAGTTTCCCTCCAGCAGGTAATAATCCTTTAACCTAGGGTTCTCTCTTATATGGAACAAAAGAATGCTGAGTCAGAGGTTTTTTGTTTCTGTTTTTCCCCTGCTACCACTTTAATTTGGGGTGAAAAAAAACAGTCTTACAAGTTGAAATCCCCATACTAGTCAAAAATACAGATTTAAAAAATACATATGTTTAGTTTTTTTAAGGTAATTTAACATTTAAAACACTATGTTTTTAAAAACATAGTAAAGTAATTGTTATCAACTATAGGATAATTAAAAATAAATTAAAGGAAATATATATTTACAAGATAAATTTTGATTAGGCACTTATAAAATAATTTGATTAGCTTTTCATGATTATTATGGTTCAAATTTAATTGCCAAATTAAATACCAAGTGAAGAAAAAAATAAACTTCTCTAAATAAAATGTTTACTTATTTAACTCTCCTATCAGCTCTGCCTTAACAAAAGATCTCGTATATAGTATGACTATTTAATTAGCATAATGCCCACTTATAAATTCTGAAAAATATATTATTCCAAGTTGTCAAAAAGTTTTCAGCTTCTCTTTGACTCCTCCGAACCACTCTTCA
>NW_007859879.1:0-626 GCF_000696425.1 Galeopterus variegatus
CTGAAACACCCAGCACCCAGTCAGAAATGACAGTCCCCAAATCACATGCACTGATAACACGTGAGCTGCTGGTTGTTCTTAAGTGACATGCAAGAAACGTTTGAAGTTTGAAATTTGTTCATTCATGATTTTACAGTTGAATTCATTCATTCATTCATTCATTCACAAGCATCCATTGCCAGTCATGGGGAACATATGTGTGGTTGATTATTGCTCAGAGACTATCTTGATATCTTGTCTGTAAATTCCCTGAGATCGCATCTTGCCTATTTGCTGTTATATCTCCAAGCATAGCATAGTGTGTGGCAGAGAGTGTGTCTGATGAAAGAGATATTGGGGTGGGGGCAAGAAAATTAAGGTGTGAGGAGTTTACGTCTATCCTGAGCATCTTGGGAAATATCTGAGCCAGAGTGGGAGCTCCATGAATGTTAGTTGTTTCCACGTACAGTCTCCAATCCAGCCTGGACAGGAGCGAGAGAAGTGGTTTCAGAAGGGGTGATGCTTCAGTTAGGCTCTTTAAAAAAGTTAAATTAAATAAAACAAGTAAAAATAAGCCAAGCAGGAGCAAAGAAGTAGACAAAACAGGAGAGAGCATTTGAGAAGAGAAAATAGCAGAGGCTGCTCCT
>NW_007859880.1:0-626 GCF_000696425.1 Galeopterus variegatus
TTTAACCAAGGAAGTGAAAGATCTTTACGATGTGGACTACAAATCACTACTGAAAGAAATTAAAAAAGACAAAAAAAGATGGAAAGACATTCCATGCACTTGGATTGAAAGAATCAACATTGTGAAAATGTCCATACTACCTAAAGTGTTCTATGGATTCAATGAAATCCCCATTAAAATACCAATGACACTCTTCACAGAAATAGAAAAAGCAATCCTAACATTCATATGGAACAACAAAAGATCCTGAATAGCCAAAGCAATGCTGAGTGAAAGAAAGGAAAGAAAGAAAGAAAGAAAGAAAGAAAGAAAGAAAGAAAGAAAGAAAGAAAGAGGCATTTCACTACCTGATTACAAATTATATTACAGGGGCCGGCCCGGTGGCGCACTGCTACAGTGCGCCGCTTGGGAGCGCGGCGGCGCTCCCGCCGAGGGTTCGGATCCCACATACAGACTGGTTCACGCTCACTGGCTGAGCGAGGTGCGGGCGCAGCACCGAGGGTTGCGATCCCATTGCCAGACACGAAAAAAGACAACAAAACAAAACAAAACAAAACAAAAAACCCCAAATTATATTACAAAATTGTACTAACCAAAACAGCATGGTTCTGGCATTAAAATAGACA
>NW_007859881.1:0-626 GCF_000696425.1 Galeopterus variegatus
AATAGGACAAAGCTCTAAGATATTCACATATAGCTCATCATTTTAACTGCTTTCATAAAACGTAACAATGAGAAAGAAGCTCTATTTCCACCATCGTCATCATCCTCTACACACAGAAATGTTACTAATAAATGCAGAACTGAACCCTTGCTGGCTCATTTCTTTTTAAGATTTATGTTTCTGATTTTTTTATTCCATTGCTATTGTACTAAACCTAATCTTAAATTAACAACCACAATAAGAATAACTCACTTTTCTTAAAAAAGATTTTGAAGTTTGCCTATGTTCAGATATCATATTCTCTCAACCTTTTTCTCCCTGTAATATTGAAAAAGATCAGGTTCATTAAGTTTCAAGAATACAGAGGAATTAACGTGGATTTACAGCCTTCTTTAGTGACAGAATTCTTTATTTAAGACAAATCAAGGAAAGAAAATGAACACTTGGCATGGTGTAGATAGATTGGTAGTAAAACTATATCCATAAATCATGCAAAGAGATGAATGCCTATTGGGAAAATTTTTTCAATAGCAGTGGACAATTTTCCATTTGTTCCTCACACAATTAATAGAACAGAGATCCTTCTTCAGAATCTACATGGCTGATTTGGGATAGAATATGATTTC
>NW_007859882.1:0-626 GCF_000696425.1 Galeopterus variegatus
GGTGAGAAGGCGAGTGGGAGGGGCAGGGGTGGAGGCCTGTGGTCCACGTCCTTATACATCTGCTGCCATATTACTCTGAGGGACGGAGGGAGCCAAATGGTTGGAACAGACGCGTGAAATCATCTCATTTCTACTGTAACAGGAGCACTGGCTTGCAGGTTGGAATTAGCTGGAAAGGCCCCAGCGCAGAAGCAGGGAGCCAGTCAGGGGCCGTTGCAGCAACGCAGCTGCAGGTTCAGAGGGTGGGACTCTGACCAGCACACCAGAAACAGATGTGGGAGAAGCAGGCAGATCCTGGATGTATTCTGAATTTAAAGACAGCAGGCCTTCTGCAAGCTTGGATAGGAGTGAGAAAAAGAGAGAAGCCAAGAGTACTTTAAGGTTTGGGGCCTGAGAGACTGAAAAAAGGGATCATCACTAACTGAGATGGGGAAACCTGCCGGTGGGGTGTGGAGGAAGATCAGGAGCTCAGTCCTAACAGGTTAGTTAGCGTGGGAGGTTGGGTCTCAGTTCTGCAGAGGTTAGTTAGGCTGAGGAGTTGGGTCTCTGTGGTTCAGAGGCTGGTTTTAGCCAGTTAAACAACTTTGAGAGTCATCAACATGCAGATGGAATTTAAAGTAAAAAAG
>NW_007859883.1:0-626 GCF_000696425.1 Galeopterus variegatus
TTCAAGTTGTGCACATGCAGATATCTTTACGTACTGAAGATAAAATTAAATGTTTCTTTTTGGCTTTTGTTATTTTTCATACCAGCTATATGTTCTGCTTTTGCTTTGCTTTATTGTTACTGTCCAAGAAATTATCCTTCGATTTACACATATGGAATAATCTGCATTGACATAAAATATATAGAAGTTTTTGAAGTCTTAATAAACTATATATTTGGTACCTATGTGAAATATAAGTAATATTAATGAAGTAAGCTAATGTATACCCATGAAAAACTTCAGAGAAATAGATATAGATTACCAATCCATGAACAATGATTTAAATGACGGCTGCCTTCTTAGCAGGATCCATGGAGAACAAGAAAATTGGTATGCAATCTTTCCAATGCTGAGGGACAAGGTAAAATTTCAAACCCAGAACCATGAGAGCAGTAACCAAGCCACAAACATAACCAAAGGTAAAGGATGAATACCTTTTTGTTTAGAAGCTTAAGCATAAAACTTTTGACCAAACTGTGTCTTACGCTGAGAGACAAAAAACCCAAAAAAGCCAAGCTAGAAGATGACATCATGGGGGAAAATCCGAGAAAGGATATCAGAAGCTGTACTCTGCAGGAGAAACAGAC
>NW_007859884.1:0-626 GCF_000696425.1 Galeopterus variegatus
TCATCTGGGGACGTCTGCCGTCTGCCCCCATCCCTGGTCTAAGAAGCTAGACCCCAACATTAGAGAAGCCGTCACTGGCACAGGGCAAAGGAACCATGGCCAGGCGTTCTTTCTGTTCCTAGAAGTTGAGATCTTGACCGTGAAAACCAGTATCTTCAGGTCAGCTTTATTTAGCTCAAGACAGACAGTGGGGCTGATCCCCCCCGGGAGGGCTAGAAGTCAGAGGGGACTTGGTGATGCCAAGGGGGGATTGGGGAGCACTTGTGTCTGGGAGCCAAGGATAATGACCCTGAGCCCGAGTGTAGGGGAAACCCACTGGAGAAAGGCGCCCACAGACACAGTGAGGGCCAGACATTGAGAAGCCAAGCTACGGGTCCTCAAAGAATGCGGGTCCTTTAGCCCTGAGTCCTAAGCACAGACAAGCAACTTATCCAGGGCCAGAGTGAGCAAAGAGATGAGAGAAGAAAAAATGTCCGCTGACACTGAGAAGGACGTTCATTGCACCCAGCATGGGAACAGTCCTCCGTGTATTACAGCCCAATTCTCTCCTAAGAGTCTGAGAATTTAACATTTTAAATAAAACAGGTTAACCAAAAATTGGGATTGCTGTTCAGGCTGCCCCTCAC
>NW_007859885.1:0-626 GCF_000696425.1 Galeopterus variegatus
AAACAGCTCAAATTATGAAGGAGACTGATAAATTTTACTAAAATTAAAATTAAAAACTCTAGGGCCGGCCCAGTGGCTCACTGGAGAGTGCGCCGCTTGCGAGCGCGGCGGCGCTCCCGCCGAGGGTTCGGATCCCACATACAGACCGGCTCCCGCTCACTGGCTGAGCGCGGGGCGGGCACAACACCGAGGGCTGCGATCCCGTTGCCGGTCCCCGGTACAGGCGCGACACCGAGGGTTGCGATCCCGTTACCGGTCAGTAAAAAAGACAAAAAGGAAAAAAAAAAATTAAAAACTCTATATATCCAAAGATATCATAAAATGATGAGGCAACCTCGACGGGGAGAAGTTATTTACAATGCACAATTAATCATGAATTAATAATATCCACAGTTTATAAAGAATGCCTCCAAATCAATAAGAAAAAAGCAGCCCAGTTGGAAAATGGATAAAGGTAATTTGAGGAATCTGACAGTCAAAAAAAACCATGAAAGATGCTCAACATGACCGGTGGTCAGACATAGAACATAGGTTTTACTGCTTGTAACACAGATGTAAAATAACAGTGGCGTGAACAAGGAAATTCATTTCTCTCACAGGTAGAAGTCTAGGCTGGTGTGGCTGTG
>NW_007859886.1:0-626 GCF_000696425.1 Galeopterus variegatus
AATGTATTATTGTGGTGGTTTCTTTCATTCTCTATGTCTCTCTTTATTGTTCTTTTTTTTTTTTTCTTTATTTATGGATTCAGCTCCCACTTGCGAGTGAAAACATGAGGTATTTCTCTTTCTGTACCTGGGTTTCTTCACTTAGAATAATTTTCTCCAGGTTCATCCATGTTGCTGAAAATGGCAGAATTTCATTCCTTTTTTATGGCTGAGTAGTATTCCACTGTGTACACATACCAAATTTTCCTTATCCAGTTAGCAATTGATGGACATTTAGGTTGGTTCCTTCTCCTGGCTATTGTAAATACAGCTGCAATAAACAATGGAGTGCAGGTAACCCCTTGACGTGATGATTTACAGTCCTCTGGATACATCCTCAGCAGTGGTATTGCCAGATCATATGGTAATTCTATCCGTAGATGTTTGAGAAACCTCCATACTGTTCTCCATAATGGCTGTGCTAGTTTACAGTCCCACTGACAGTGCAGTAGGCTTCCCCTCCGTCCACATCCTTGCCAGTGTTTTTTATTCTCTTTTTTATAATAGCCAGCCTGCCTGAGGTGACGTGATATTTCAAAGTAGTTTTCATTTGTATTTTCCTAATGATTAGTGATGTTGAGCATTTC
>NW_007859887.1:0-626 GCF_000696425.1 Galeopterus variegatus
GAAGGATGACAGACGGACAGATGGACAGACAGATGATAGAGGGTAGACAGACAGGCAGACAATAGATAGAGGATAGGGAGAGAGGGAGGTGATGGGTGAGAGGCAGTGACAGACTGACTGAGTCATGGGGGCGGATCCCTCATGGATGGATTAATGCTCTCCCTGGGGGAGGGGGGATTAATGAGTGAGTTCTCGCTCTATCAGTTCCCACGAGAGATCGTTGCTTAAAAAGACCCTGGCACCTCCCCTCTCTCTCTCGCTTCCTCTCGCCATGTGGTCTGCTTGTACCCGCTGGCTGCTGCCACTTTCCGCCATGAGTAGAAGCAGCCTGAGGCCCGTGCCAGACGCAGCTGTCCTAGAATCGTAAGCCAAATAAACCTCTTTCCTTTATAAATTACACAGTCTTGGGTAATTCTGTTATAGCAACACAAAACGGACTAAAACAGAGAGAGAGAGAGAGAGAGAGAGAGGTAGAAAGAGAGGGAGGGAGGTTCCACGAGGGAGTGGCTCACGCAGCTATGGAGGCTGAGGATCCCCACCATCAGCCGCCCGCGAGCTGGAGGCCGAGGAAGGCGGCTGCTGTAGCTCTGACGGTGTTCGTCCCAGTCTGCGGGCAGCAGAGACCC
>NW_007859888.1:0-626 GCF_000696425.1 Galeopterus variegatus
ATTTATTACTCAAGAATTTCTGCAAAAATTTTAGGATGTAAACCATTAAATCATCCAGGCAGTATTGACTTTCTCTGATATATGACCTATTTGAGTCTAGTGTAAGTAACATCAAGCCATTTAGAAGAATTCAATTTAATAAAAATGAAGCAAGTGGTTATAAAATTTGTGTTTTTCTGGAAATTACTTTTTGGAGTTTTACATCTAAAATAAATAGTCGCAAGAACTTAGGCATGTAGAAATAGTTCTGATTCATAAGAAAAGACCTAGTCAAATTTTTATCTTTGGAAGATGACTACGTTAAAGCCAGTTTCACAACCAAGTTAAAAATGTAGCTAGCCATCAGGTAGAATGAACAGTGGAAGAAAAAGATAAGTTAGTATTATTATTTTTTTTAATTTCTCACAAATTATGTCATTTTCCCCTACTCTTCTGGTTCTTCAAGTATGCTACTTATATCTATACTGGTTTCAAAACTTTAAAAATCTATTCTATATAATTGACATAGGCAGTCCCCAAACAGTTCCAGAATGGAAACTGATTTAGCCATTTTTATTGTATATACAATGCTAAATATTTGGAAAACATCTGCATGATTGACCAATCATTTGTTTGTTTGTTTGTTT
>NW_007859889.1:0-626 GCF_000696425.1 Galeopterus variegatus
CACGTAGATGTATTTCATTTATCAGAACTCAGTCACCTGATCCTGCTTAGCAGCAAGGAAGTCAGAGAAGTGTAGTCTTTTAGCTGATGGCAATGTATAAAGTGATTAAAAAGTAGCTTTCTGTTAGCAAAGGAGTAGAGGATGGCTTTAGGGGATTGGCTTTATGTGTGAATCCTGCCACAGAACCTAGGGGTCTGGTTACACGAGGAAATGAAAATGATGTAGCACTTGGGTCATGGGCATTTAGTCATGGGATGTAATATTCTGAAAGAAATACTGGAGAAAGGAGTGTTTTCTCTCAATGTCTGAGAAAACACTCTTGTCTGTGATAGTCAACCAAGGCTTGACCCAGTGGCAGTGGAAAAGAGCAGAGCCCTGGGGACAAATAGAACAAGTGGCACAATAAAGTCTACATCTCAGTGAGTTGCTTCATCTTCAACAAGCAGCAACACAGAGCCTCTGGCATTGGAGAGGCAGTAGGTGGTACACTGGATCAGCATGGCTAGTCAAAATAATCTTAAATACATTAGAGAAGGAGGGGGAAAACAGCTCTCTTCTAGAGTTGTCCACACTGAAAACAGCATTTGAGGATGCTCTTGGCTGTGCATAATGGGTCTAGTCCTGTT
>NW_007859890.1:0-626 GCF_000696425.1 Galeopterus variegatus
CCAAGTTCAAAGATGGGCAGAAGCCTTCCATGGCGAGGGAGGTCAGAAGACTAGTTACCTTCAGGCAGGTTCCTGGGGAGGAGCACCAGAAAGATTTCTGAAAGGTCGCTGGTGCAGGGGCTGGTCAGGTGGGTGTACACACTGTGTTAAAATTCATCAAATATACACTGGGAATTTATGCACTTTTCTTTAAGCAAATCACACTTACACACAAACTTTACCAAATTTTTAAAAGTCTCTCTTATATAACGCTACTTCTTTGAGCAAAAACCCATGACCTTCCCCCCACTCCCCTTCAAATGTCAAGTACTTCCTCCCACGTGTAGGTGCATAAAACCCTAACGTGACAATTCCTAATCTGCTTCCTGGCTTTCCTTTTTCCTTAACGCTTTCCAAGACACTACTTGTCCACCTGTTTGTTTTTCTGTCTCCCCTTCACAAGAGCAGGAGGTTCCACCTGTTTGTTCACTGCCAACCCCAGCACCTGGAGCACAGCTGGTAGTTGCTTGTTGGGCAGGTGAATGAAGGAATGAATGCTCCTGTGCTTGATAGTTTCCAGCATCTTCCCTCCTGCTCAGAGCAGAAGCCAGAGCCCTCCCCTCCACTGGGCGCCCCCCCTACCCCCA
>NW_007859891.1:0-626 GCF_000696425.1 Galeopterus variegatus
TCAATTCATTTGTTCTAAATTTGAATCAATATTTAGAAATTTCTCTAATGCCCTGTATATTTTATTATCATAATTATTATCAAAATCATCATTATCATATTTATACAGATGAAAAGACCATCTCATGATTACACGGGTAAAGAGAAGACATATCTGCAAAAGAGTAACTCCCTTTAACAACAATGGAATCAAGGCATTGTTTTATCTCTCATAGAATGACCATAAATCTCATGGCTACAAGAACTTACCCAATCACACAGCCTCTAACTTTTCTTATAATATTTTTGAGAACAATATAATAATATTGTTTATATAAAAAGAAATAAAATAGCATTTTGCAAGTGAGTTTTAGTCAAAGCATGAATTGTGCATTGGATATATTCCTTATCATTTCATGTAAGGGAGATGTCTTCTGCAGTTTAAAATTCATGCAGCATTTAATTCGCCAGTGAACTTTTGTCATGTGATATGTCCTGTGAATATTCATACTTTTTAAATACCTAGATAATTGGCTGCATCAAAGCACAAAGGACCTCTTCACCCTATCAAGAAAGATGTAGTTGTTTCTTAGGACTTGTGAAGAATATACAAGTTGTTGTACTAAAGATTTAAAAAAATTAAAAATT
>NW_007859892.1:0-626 GCF_000696425.1 Galeopterus variegatus
TAAAATAACCACAATAAAAAATGGCCAAAGGACCGGAATAAATATTTTCCCAAAGAAGACACGCAAAACGGCTGAGGGTATATGAAAAGGTGCTCAGCATCACTTATCATCAGGGAAATGCAAGTCAAAACCACAATCAGATATCACCTCATACCTGTTAGGGTGGCTCTTATCAAAAAGACAAGAGATAAGTTTGGCAAGAGTATGGAGAAAAGGAGCCCTCCTGCACTGTTGGTGGGACTGTAAATTGGCACAGCCTTTACGGAAGACAGTGTGGAGGTTCCTTAAAAAATTAGAAATAAAACTACCATATGGCCCAGCAATTCCTCTTCTGAGTATATCCCTAAGGGAATTGAAATCAACATCTTGTTGAGATATCTGTGCTCCCATGTTCACTGGAGCATTATTCAAAATAGCCAAAATGTGGGAACAACCTACGTGTTTGTCAATGGATGAATGGATAAAGAAAGTGTAACACACACACGCACACACGCACGCACACACAGAGGAATATTATTCAACCTTAAAAAAGAAAGAGATTCTGCCATTTACAACTACATGAATTAACCTGGAGGACATTGTGCTAAGTGAAATAAACAGACACAGAAAGAAAAACACTTCATGAT
>NW_007859893.1:0-626 GCF_000696425.1 Galeopterus variegatus
GAGGTGTTGGGCAGGCAGAGAGCAGCTCTGGCCATGGGTGAGTTGACCCTGGCTAGGTAGAGGGGAAGTTCATCACATCACTGGGCTGCCTTTTATTTTTGCTGGCAACTGCAGTAAGGGGCAGACTTTAGCTTTGAGGCCAAAAGCCCTTGGAGCCCTCCTGAGTTGTGGAGAGCACTAGATCAGGGTGACCAGGCTTGTGCATATAAGTTTAAAGAACACAGTCTCTTAAACACTGTCACCATGGGAGCCCAGACTGGTCCTAGGCTGACTGTAACCCTGTGGAGAGAGGACTCCTTGTCCCAGTCCTGAGCCCTGAGAACAACTGTGGCGTAGGAGGCAGGCCTTAGGGGCCCAGGAGCTTCCTGAGTAGACAAGGCCCTTGCCCTCATGGCAGTTCCTGAGTGATGAGGCCTTGCACTCCTAGGTCACCTGCTTTGCCAGCAGCAGCCATGATGGAGAATGACCTTTTAGGCCTGTTTGCTTCTTCTCGGGGAGGTGAGATAGCCATGACTGGGAAGGACCCAGGAGTCTCTAGATTGGCTATGGGAGAAGCTTCTGGGAGAACATTTTTTTTTTTTTTAAAAGATGACCGGTAAGGGGATCTTAACCCTTGACTTGGTGTT
>NW_007859894.1:0-626 GCF_000696425.1 Galeopterus variegatus
ACAAACATGGCCTAATAAAACGCTCTCTTCAGCCAGAGAACCAGGAAAGGACAGCATAGTACACCAGGAAAGGGACAGCATAGTAAACCAGGGAAGGGACAGCATAGTACACCATGAAAGGAACAGCATAGTACACCAGGAAAGGGACGGCATAGTAAACCAGGGAAGGGACAGCATAGTACACCATGAAAGGAACAGCATAGTACACCAGGAAAGGGACGGCATAGTAAATCAGAAAACTTTTAGACAAACACTGCACTACTCTATGCAAACCACACAGAAAAAACTGAAGCCCCACGCCCATCTACACAATAAAGGCCAAGGAAAGCCACAAGGTACCACAATGCCCCCCTTAAAAGGATTGTATCAGAGAAGGTCTGGGGGAGTTTAGACTTTCATCCACTCTGGACCGTAACAAAGACCCCCCCCTTGCCCCACCCCACATTGTCAATACAGATTAAATAGGGAACATGGATACCTACACTCACCCAGAGGTAATAAAGCACCCTTGATCTTCCCTAAGACGACTCTGTAAGCAGAGGCCAAGTGGAAACTTTCACCACTGCCCACTAGTAAGGAGGCTTTGCCCTGGTGGTACGAGTGGAGTGGTAATAAGGAGCTCACGC
>NW_007859895.1:0-626 GCF_000696425.1 Galeopterus variegatus
TGTACTCCCATGTTTACTGCAGCTCTATTTACAATAGCCAAGAGTTGGAACCAACCCAAATATCCATCAGCAGATGAGTGGACAAGGAAACTGTGGTATGTCTACACAATGGAATACTACTCTGCTATTAAAAAAAAAAAAAAGAAATACTACCATTCGTAGCAATGTGGATATACTTACAGAAAATTATATTAAGTGAAATAAGCCAGGCACAGAAAGAGAAATACTGCATGTTCTCACTTATTTGTGGGAGCTATAAATAAATAAATAAATATACAAACAAACAAATGGTGGGGGGAGGGAAAAAAGACACAACAATCACAACAATTCCTTGAACTTGTTAATACAAGTGAACAGATGTGATGTTGATGGTGGTGGGGGAGGAGGAGAGGGAGAAGGGAAAGGAGGAATTGGTAAAGTGACATGAAATCAACTACATTGTATATTGATAAATTAAAATAAAAAAATAAAAAATGAGTCTATGTTCAAAATTGCTGAATATAAGAAAAGTGCACAAAAATTGATTTATTTCTATACAGTACAACAAATTATTTAGTTATCATTTGTAATGGCAAGTGTTAGTTACCCAGGAATGAATCTAACAGAAAAAGTTCATGAATTTTGTG
>NW_007859896.1:0-626 GCF_000696425.1 Galeopterus variegatus
CATCTGAGAGTTGTTAGGGACGGGTATGTACACATGAATGGACTGCAGCGCTCCAGCAAGCACTCTGAGTAGCAGCATACTGATTTTCTATCGGAAGTGAAGACATGGCAGATCTGGTCTCATAATGCACATTTGTGTGAAAATAGTTTATTTATAAAAGTTGATTTGAGGTGCAGAGTTAGGTTGTTCACTTGCCATCTTTCCATTCTTCTGAGGTAAGCATTTAATGCAATAAATTTCCCCCTTAATACTGCTTTTGCAGTATCCCACATGTTTTGGTATGATGTAGCATTATTTTCATTAGTTTCAATCAATTATTTTATTTTATTTTATTTTTTTCCTTTTTGTCTTTTTTCGTGTCCAGCAACGGACTGCAACCCTCAGTGTCGCACCCGTACTGGACCGGGAACGGCAACGGGATTGCAACCCTTGGTGCTGCGCCCGCCCCTCGCTCAGCCAGTGAGCGGGAACCGGTCTGTATGTGGGATCTGAACCCTCGGCGGGAGAGTCGCCACGCTCCCAAGCGGCGCACTGTAGCAGTGCGCCACCGGGGCCGGCCCTCAACCAATTTTTTTATTTCCTGCTTGATTTCTTCTTGGACCCATATGTCATTAAGTAGAATGTTG
>NW_007859897.1:0-626 GCF_000696425.1 Galeopterus variegatus
ACAGAAACTCCCCAAGTCAAAAGAGAATGGGATGTTATTTTCAAACAAACAAACAAACAAACAAAACAAACAAAAAAACAAACAACCCCCCCCCCAGCAAACTTCCAGCCAAGAATACTATACCCAGCAAGGCTCTCTTTCAGAAGTGAGAGAGAAATAGTGTATTTCACAGACAAACAAAAACTATGAGAGTTCACCACCAAATGACCAGCCCTACAAGAAATCCTCAAGGGAGTCCTGCATCAGGAATCCAAAAAATGATTATCACTACCATGAATACACAAGAAAGAACAGAACCCACTGGTAGACCAAAAATGCAAATGAGAAGGAGAAAGAAACTGTCTTGCCACCTCCTAAAACCAACAAATACTGAAGATAAACCATAAAAGGGAAAGAAAGAAACAGAAGATATTTAAAACCTCCTACATAAAACCAATAAAATGCCAGAAGTAAGACAATATCTTTCTGAAAGAACCCTAAATGTGAATGGATTACATTCCACACTCAAAAGATACAGACTGAATGACTGGATTAAAAAGCAAGACCTAACTATATGCTATCTGCAAGACTTTAAACCAAAAACTATAAAAAGAGACAAAGAAGGCCACTGTATAATGATAAAGGGA
>NW_007859898.1:0-626 GCF_000696425.1 Galeopterus variegatus
AGAATAAGTTCAAGAACAGAGAGCCTCACCCTCTAAGACTTTACTAAGTATTCTTTACAAACAAATACAAAATTAAAAAAAAAAAAATCTCCTATAGAAATTCCAAAACGCTATAAAATACATTTTTCTCTCAAGGCCTCAGGTCCATTGCAAACATTGACAATTGTCTTGAAAATATATTTTGTAATAATATCATCCCCAAGAAACACCATCTTCTGAGCTGACCTGTTCTGACGGGGCACACCTGCAGACACTCGCCTGTGGTGTTACTGAGATGAGTCTGCCCTGCCGCTGGGCCCAGCCCTGCCCCAGCCCCTGTGATTTGCATGATCTTAGAACACATCCCACTGTCCTGAAGACTTATTCATAGGCTGCTCAAACCCTGTGCAGGACTCAGTCCCAGTCAGTACACAACATGGACATGAGGGCCCCCACTCAGCTCCTGGGGCTCCTGCTGCTCTGGCTCCCAGGTAAGGAGGAAGAACACCAGGAATTTACACAACAAGTGTGGTCAGTACTGCCTCGCTCTTCAGGGAAGTCCTCTTGTAACATGGTTAATTGGGTTGATATTTGTCTTTGTGTTTCCAATTTCAGGTGCCAGATGTGACATCCAGATGACACAGTCT
>NW_007859899.1:0-626 GCF_000696425.1 Galeopterus variegatus
GTGTTGAAAATGGTTGGGGAGTTTGTGAATCCCTGAGGCAATCAAGTCCAAGTCAATTATCCTTGAGTCCCTTTGGGACTGTCCCATTTGAAGGCAAAAATAGGTTGACTCTGGGGAGCCAGTCTGATGCAGAAGAAGGCATCTTTAAGGTCCAGACAGGTGAAGTAAGTGGTAGCAAGGATTAAGCTCAGAAGCATGTATGGATTAGGAACAGCAGGGTGCAGGATGACGGTTGCTTGGTTGACTGCCCTGAGATCTTGCACTGGTTGGAAGTCGTTGGTCCCCAGCTTCTGAACTGGCAGTAGAGGTGTGTTCCAGGGGGACTGGCATGGCCTTAAAATCTTTGCTCCTGGTTTCAGTTCCACCAGGACTGGGGAAATGTCCTTTGCCAGGCCTAGTGAGTTGTCTTCAGCCCAAACTCTGGGCACCTGGAAGGGAAATTCCAGCAATGTTGGTGTCACGGTCTCTAAGCTAAACAGCCACCTTTCTTCCCCTTGGAGAATGGTGAGGGACAGGACCTGAGCTTCTAAGTCTCCCAGAGTTAGGGACATCTCTCCAGTCTTCGAGAAAGTTATTTGGGCCTGTAATTTACTTAGTAGATCCCATCTGAGCAGGGGTATTGGATA
>NW_007859900.1:0-626 GCF_000696425.1 Galeopterus variegatus
CTCCTTCGTTTGCCACAGGTCATCTAAGCCTTTTCAGGAAACTTTCTTCCCACATACACAACCCCTACAGAGCCCACTGGGTCATACAGGAAGAGAAGAAAAAGTTACCTTGCCAAGATTCAGAATGAGTGCCATCTTCAGTTGAAGGCGTCACTTTATAGTAACTAAGCTTCTCTCAGATAAATGCTCAGTTTGGGGGGCTTCTTCCCTTTCCCTCCTGCTCCTCCCTGAGATGGTGTCTGTGTATGAGGAAGTCTGTATCTTCAGGGCAGCAGGAAGAGAGAAGATCAGATTTACATGGTGACTCTAGATACATCCAACATCTGATAAGGATTGGCTGGTCTAGCCTGATGCCTGGACAGGCAAAATGTCTTTTCTCACCTGCTGATGTGTCATCCTCTAGTCTCAAAGGGTCCATGGGCCGTGGCATTTTAACTAATGTTAGCCCTCTGCTAGTGCATAGCCCAAACCAACACACCCACATCTCATTATGGAGGACTGTGGGAATGTCTGAGACTCAGTAGAACTCATGCTGAGCACAAAAGCAGTAGCCTTGAGTACATCTTTCAAGCCCAGATGTCACCATGTGGCTCCAGCATGAACCAGGCCTTTTATTGTGGTTTCCC
>NW_007859901.1:0-626 GCF_000696425.1 Galeopterus variegatus
CAGTAGGCAAGAGTTGGAATCAACCTAAATGTCCATTATCAGAAGACTGGATAAGGAAAATATGTTACATTTCTACAATGGAATACTCCCTGCTTTTAAAAAGCATGAAATATTGCCATTCACAGCAACATGGATGAACTTTAGAAAACATTATGTTAAGTAAAATAAACCAGATGCAGAAAGAAAAATTTTGCATGTTCTCACTTATATGTGACAGCTAAGAAAATAAATAAATAACTTAAAAATTAAATAAAAGAAATGTACAACAATCACAATATTGCATTGAAGTTAAAGAGTAGAAAATGAGATTACTAGAGAAGAAATGCTCAGGGGGATGGTGGAAGGGAGGTATTTGTAAAGGGTCACAAAAATCTATTACACTGTATATGGAAGAATATAATTACTATCCTGATTTGAACATCACATATTGCACATATATTGATATCCAATTCTTTACCTCAAAGATATATATTGATATCCAATTCTTTACCTCAAAGAATGTACAGTCAACTATGTTGCAATGAAAAAAGCCTAATTAAAAAAATGCTTTTTATTGAACTTTCATATTTCTTTAGTTCTCTTTATGTATATCCAGATTCTAATCTATACCTCTTTTCTTCTCTGTA
>NW_007859902.1:0-626 GCF_000696425.1 Galeopterus variegatus
CCTTGTGTTTGATTTTATTGATATGGTATATCACATTTGTTGATTTGCATATGTTGAACCAACCTTGCATCCTTGGGATGAATCCCACTTGATTGTAGTGTATAATTTTGCATATGTGTTGCTGTATTCTGTTAGCTATTATTTTATTGAGGATTTTTGTGTCTATATTCATCAAGATATTGGTCTGTATTTTTTTTTTTTTTAGTTGTATCTTTACCTGGTTTGGGTATCAGGGTGATGTTTGCTTCATAGAATGAGTTTGGAAGAATTGCCTCTGTTTCTATCTTTTGGTATAGTTTGTAGAGAATTGGTGTCAATTCCTCTTTGAATGTTTGGTAGAATTCTGCTGTAAACCCATCTGGTCCTGGGCTTTTCTTTGCTGGGTGCCTTCTGATAACAGCTTCAATCTCTTTTATTGTTATTGGTCTGTTCAGATTTTCTACATCTTCTTGGCTCGGTTTTGGTAGCTTGTGTGTGCCCAGAAATTTATCCATTTCCTCCAGATTTTCAAATTTGCTGGCATATAGTTGTTTATAGTAGTCTTGAATGATTACTTGTATTTCATATGTATCAGTTGTAATATTGCCTTTTTCATTTCTAATTTTTGTTATTTGGATCTTCTCTCT
>NW_007859903.1:0-626 GCF_000696425.1 Galeopterus variegatus
TAATCAGCACTTACATTTTTAGAATGTATGTAAATATTTTCTCTATTTTGAATAAATGAAAGAATGAGCATACAAAAATAAATACCTTTTCTTCTTTGATTTTGCTTTCACTAAACATTGCTATATTGTTTTTCCAAAAGGATTTAGTTCCAACAGAAATGAAGGGTGCTGTATTGATGAAGTGTTTTTTTTTTCCCTTTTTAGTGACCGGTAAGGGGATCACAACCCTTGGCTTGGTGTCGTCCGCACCGCGCTCAGCCAGTGAACGCACCGGCCATCCCTATATAGGATCCGAACCCACGGTGGGAGCGTCGCTGTGCTCCCAGCGCCGCACTCTCCCAAGTGAGCCACAGGGTCGGCCCGTAGATGAAGTGTTAAATATAGAATATTGCATGGTTGCTATATTGTCTTTTACAGATTTATTATTCAGTGCTAAATAGAATTATTTTTATCAGTTTTGTCATATGTTTTATAAATTCCTCTTTTCTAGTTGTTTTTCATTTTATATTTTTATTTTAAATATACAATGAAACACACACTATTAAAATGTTATAGAGATAGCTTATTTTTAGATAAGACAAATCTTTCAGAGGTTAAAAATCATTCCAAAACTAATCTTCACTTTT
>NW_007859904.1:0-626 GCF_000696425.1 Galeopterus variegatus
GGCACAACCTCTGGCCTGTGACTATATTCAGATGATGATGAACAAGGTGGTGACTTTGAAAGATTCCATATGTCAAGTGAGAAAAAAATGATGCCTGACTTCCTTACATATTCAAAAATATACCTTCAGAGCCCATCAGTAAGTTGAAAGAAGTGGATGTCAAAGTTGTTCTTAGCATCAGTAATAAAGCTCCAGTTGTTCATTCATTGACTGATGCTGAATTAGCCGAAATGGTTCTGAATCAAGGTGACCGTGATAATAGTGTTGAAGATGATATTAACACTGCAGACAAATTGCCTATAGATGATATGGTGAAAATGTGTGATGGGCTTATTGGAGAAGCAGAGCTGTGTGCATTCATAACAGAACAAGAAATCATGTCCATTTATAAAATCAAAGAGAGACTTCTAAGATAAAAAACATTGTTAATGATGCAGACGACTCTGGAGGAAACATGTGAAAAGCCATCTGGCAGAACGCCTTCTCATTCCCAGAGGACCTGCTACGTGTTCCCTCAACTGCTTCTGATGTTTCCTCTCACCTAAAGAAATAAAATACAGCGTACAGCAACCTTGTAATCGAAACACAGCAGTGTAGGTGGAGACTGACAGCCTGTCGTTTGTTGT
>NW_007859905.1:0-626 GCF_000696425.1 Galeopterus variegatus
CCACATTTTATCCCCGTCCTGTTTTTTCTCCATTTGGTGCAGCTCAGCGTGAGGCGGGCAGGAGTGAGAGCTAGAAGCCTCCTTGGGAAATAAGCACTGTCCAGCACTTGCTGCATTTCTCAAGATGGATTCTTGCCCACAAAGCATTGCAGTCCCTTGCCTGGAAAGGGTGAGGCAGAGGAGGCTGCCTTGGTGTGGCTCAGAAAACATATTCAGGCTTGGCAGCACTTGAGAACATTTTGGAAACTTCGTACCAGGTTTTGTTTGTTTTGTTCACAGGCCCTTTGAGTAAGTTGCAGAAATTGCCTCTGAGGGCTTGGCCCCTGATCAGTCTCCAGCTCCCACGAGCTGACTCTCCTGGCCTCTCCTGGCGCATTTCCCTGACCAGCCACTCCCCACCCCCTGTCAGGGCAGTCGCTTTCTTTTCAAACTTGAACCCACCTACCACAGAGGGCCAGCGTTCACCAGGTCAGCCCCAGGCAGAGGCACGGGGTGGTTAGAAGCTGCCTATAACCACCACAATAATAATACCTGTGATTTATTGAATGATTCCCACATACCGGACACCCAGTTAAATACACGTATCCTCTCACCTAATGGTCAGAACAACGTAACAAAGTAGACAT
>NW_007859906.1:0-626 GCF_000696425.1 Galeopterus variegatus
GTAAGACCATGTGACTGCCTTAGGCCAATAAAATGTGAGCAGAAGTGAATGTCACTTGTAGGACAACATATGTGATTGTCAATGTTTGACTCCAGAACCCTCCTCTCCTGCAGCAGCAACCACAGAAGCACATGGTGACTGCACACGGAAAGGGTAGCATTACAGGAAGATGGCATATCTACCAGCTTGGATCTCTAAGAACTTCCATGAGAAGAGTCCCTCTGCCAGTCCAACTCATGTTGAACACGTGTAAGGAAAAAATAAAATGTTATTTTATGCATCTGAAATTCTGAGGTTGTTTGTCACCATAGCATAACCTAGCCTCTCCTTACCGAAATGTCATCTTATGTTTGAATATGGCATTATCTCATTTGGTCTTCATAATTACACAATAGGGCAGGCAAGGCACACGCTATTCCCATTTTACAGACAAAGAAATTGAGGCTCAAAAAGACTAACTGAATTGCCCAAAGTCACATAGCTAGCTTAGAGTGTATATCCTCTAACTAAAGAAGAAACCCCACAGAGAGTGTCCCTGTCTGTTTCAATCCTCTCCCCAGTGTCGCCTTGCTCCACTGCTCATACGAATAGACACATATACATACATACCTTCTCTGGGCAAATGG
>NW_007859907.1:0-626 GCF_000696425.1 Galeopterus variegatus
TGCTATAGTAACATTTAAATTGGCATCAGTGCCAAGAAATCTTTATTATTGATCTCATAGAGCTTATTTCACAGTACAGCTCAAGAATGTAAATGAAATTTTGCTGGTGTTTTTATACATGTATGCTGAGAAAAAGGGAAAAAATTATATTTATTTATTTTATACTTAATAATAACTTTTTTATACAGAATATTAAATGGGGGCCGGCCCGGTGGTGCACTGGATAGTGCGCCGCTTGGGAAGCGTGGCGGCGCTCCCGTCCGAGGGTTCGGATCCCACATACAGACCGGCTCCCGCTCACTGGCTGAGCGAGGCGCGGGAGCAACGCGATCCCGTTGCCCGTCCCCGGTCTGGTACGGGGGCAACACTGAGGGTTGCGATCCGTTGCCAGACACGGAAAAAAGACAAAAGACAAACAAACAAAAAAATAAATAAATAATAATAATATTAAATGGAATAGTCATGATTTAGACATGACTTTATTTTAATGATATCAGAGTACTTTATATTGTCCTCTTACATATTATATTTCCAGTTAGAATTGTAAAAACAATTATTAAGCATTTATTATACATGTCAATACACTGAATATTAATTATTTTGTTTTAAGTCATTTGTTCTTCAGT
>NW_007859908.1:0-626 GCF_000696425.1 Galeopterus variegatus
GGACTATAGCAATAGTTCTCAAAGTGTGGTCCCTGGACCAGCAGCATCAGACTCACATGGGTTCCTGTTAGAAATACAAATTCATGGTCCAGTGATCTATGTTTTAACATGCACTGCACATGATTGTCATGTACATAAAGTGCACTGAACATAGTGCATCGGAACATTGAATCATAGCCATATTCTTCTCCTTCCCATTCTCTCTGTCATGGTCTCTCCACTCCATTCCTAACTTATTCTGCTCCTAAATCTGAATGCTGATACTCTGGGCCATATATTTCCCTTATTTCTATGCATTTGGTGGGCCCCTCTGACACAGAAAATAAGACATTTCCTTGATGCAGAATACAAAGGCAACCAAAATTGGCCTCACTTAACTTTCTGGCCACATTTACTTCTCCCTCCTGATTTCCCTCATCTTCAGAAGATATTCTCAGCTCTTCTCCTCTTGTTCAAGACATTTCCTAATTTTGAAATGCATCTTAGACTAAAGCTTACTACTACTTCATGATCCTGATGAAAATATGCCTCCCACAAAGAATCTTAAAGAGATCCCTATCTCTCCCATCCAATGGAGAAATCTTACCCTACTCCACCTGACATTTTTTTTTTTTTTTTTTTTTTTT
>NW_007859909.1:0-626 GCF_000696425.1 Galeopterus variegatus
GTGAAATACCTGATCATTGTTCTGATACACTTTCTTTCCTACATAAAGTTTTAATGGTAATATTCTGTAAAACTGTGAGAGAGGAGAGTCCTATTCCTTGAAACATGATCCTTCACCTACTATCTTTACATGCCTGAGTCATAATAAACTGTTTATAAATGTAAATTGGATTTTTATTAAGAAGCAGTATTTGTTGTATCATAATTTTAGAAATATTCATTGAAAAAAATACATAGTCACTACATTCAAGACAGCATTGCAAGTGTGAGATCACTAGTTTCCATCTGTAAGAAATCCTCAGATCATTTGAAACATAGTCTCTACTTTGAAAAAATTTATGACACAAAGAGAAAAGAGAACCCCAAATAACTATAAAATTATGTGCATAATTGATGTTAAGTCCATGGTATAATGGATGAGTTATAAGTTCAGAGATTAAAGAAATGAAAATTATTTCCACGTAGCATGATCCTAAAAGGTGTGATAGAGAGAATGTGCCAGTCAATAAGTTTGAGCCAACCTTTGAAAAATGTAGGTGGAGCTTGCAATAAGGTGGATTCAAAGCCAAAAAAGGAACTGAAGGGGCAAATGTATTGAGGTCAAAAAATGTGTACAGGTCAAAAACA
>NW_007859910.1:0-626 GCF_000696425.1 Galeopterus variegatus
CGAGAACACCAGAATTTATTCTTCTTATCTATATGTAACTGTACCCGTTAATCCACCTCTTCCTCTCCCCCGTTTCCCTTCCCAGCCTCTGGTAACCATTATTCTACTCTCTATTTCTATGAGAACCACATTTTTTAAAATAGTTAACATTTATCGAACTATTGTCATTTCAATTTTACGAAGGGGAAACTGAGACACGGAGTGGATACTAAATAGCTAGTTCAAATACCCACAATAAATGGCAGAGCTGGAATTCCAATCCTGGCGATCTAAACCACTGTTTAAAAATGGGGGATTAACAAAGTATATAGAGTGAGAAAATTTACAGCGATGGGACAAGAGACCAAGCGGATACCTGGGAAAAAAAGACTAAATTTTAAAAAATGACCAGGAGGCTAATTATAGTAATGTGTTACTGACAGAGCTATGTTTTAGCTCTTTTAATACCGCTCACAATTCTGGGAGGTAGGTACTGTCAGTTTCATTTTTCAGACGAGGACATTTGATTGATAAACGACACATTCTCTGCTTGTACTGAGTTACAGCTCAGTAGCTGGCTCTGGAGCAAGAGAAAGAAGGACCGAAGGAGACGTGGCAACAGAGCGAAGCAGGGCCAGGTAAGCAGG
>NW_007859911.1:0-626 GCF_000696425.1 Galeopterus variegatus
TCAGTCAAGTAAACATGGTGTTGTATGAGAAAAGCAAATAGTTCATCTCTCACAATTCAATCTCACAAGTGCTTTTCCTAGAGACAACATATTTCCATGTGCATTAGAAGTATTTATGTACATTCCCTATTTCATTGCACAGAATATTTTCTAAAAGTGTACTGAATGGCAGTGATGAAATTAAACTGATCATTTATAATGCTTCTTAGGGACATTCTTCACAGAAACTGGCATTTTGTTTTATCTTATTGCAAATGCAAGGCCATGAAGAACACCATGACTGTTGGGATAGCCTGGGGTCACTGCCTCAACTCATGCTAACTAACCAGCCATTTCATCCACTTTGCTTTCATACCATCAGTGCAAAGGCAAAAAAGTGAAAAAGGCAAATAACATCTTAAGTGTTGTTATGAAAACACGAGTAGTTTTGATTCCCCAGCTACCTGAAAGGGTCTTGGGACTCTCCAGTGTCTGCAGAGCACATTTTGAGAACTGCTTTATTAACATTATGTCCTTATCCGTGTGGTTGAAGTTCCACAGAAGAAAGGGGGAATGATAATACAGGCGGTAAACACTTCTTTCTAAATAAGTGACCACAAATTTAAACTCTCATGTTCCTTCCAATA
>NW_007859912.1:0-626 GCF_000696425.1 Galeopterus variegatus
ACCCATACACCTACAGACATCTGATCTTTGACAAAGGCATCAAGTCTACACACTGGGGAAGCGATTGCCTCTTCAGCAAATGGTGCTGAGAAAACTGGATATTCATATGTAGGACAATGAAAGTAAACTAGTACATTTCATCAACTCAAAATGGATTAAATAATTAAATACTCATCCTGAAACAATAGAACTCCTTAAAGAAAACAGGGGAAACACTCCAGGAAGCAGAACTCCTTAAAGAAAACAGGGGAAACACTCCAGGAAGCAGGAGTGTGTACAGACTTCATCAATATGACCCCTAACACACAGGCACTAAAGGAAAAATAAACAAATGTGATTATATCAAACTAAAAAGCTTCTGCACAGGAAAAGAACAATCAACAGAATGAAAAGAAAACCAACAGAGGGAGAGAAAATATCTGCAAAATATACATCTGGCAAAGGATTAATATCCATAATATACAAGGAATTCAAACAACTTTACACCAAAAAAAAAAAAAGAACCCAATTTAAAAATGGGCAAAGGAGCTGAACAGACATTTCTCAAAGAAAGATATACAAATGTCCAACAGATGCATGAAAAAATGCTCAACATCACTCAGCATTTGGGAAATGCAAATCAAAAC